>NW_016804785.1:7234-34850 GCF_001698545.2 Rhinopithecus bieti | reverse complement strand
CCAATGTGTCTGCTGGTTTGATTTATATGAGACCAGTCAAAGGGGTAGCTTTTAAGCCCCTCCTGTCTGTAGAAGGTATAATTCTATGATTGTTGTAAAGTGTGTGACCAAAAAGTATTATAATAGTAAGAGCGAGAATCAGCTATAGCCTCGAATTTCTGAAAATGACCTCAGAGTTTCATCTCAGAAAGAGCTTGGCAATGAAACAAAAGATATACAGATCGAAACTGGAAAACAGCTCCAGGAAAATTTTGATTCTCTTGAATAAGAAGGCATCCAGAGCTGTAGCAGAAAAACTAATTTTGCTAAAAATACAGAAAATAAAGGCATAAAGTCCTGGTGGAAAAGGAACTGTGTTTCAAATGTGTTCAGGTTGATATTAGGCTAAGGTTGTGTGTTCAGGCTTGGATCGCTAGGATCTGGGTTCCTGGGACTGGATGCTGTCCTTCCAAGTAGAGTGACCGGATTTGTACCCAATGTGCTCCAGCCTTCCTAAGCAAAATCAGCCTTCATGAGTGGATCCCAGCTGGAGGCTTGTCCTTAACCCATCATCCAGCAAATCATTAAAAGAGGTTGTCAAAGACAATACAGATTTCCTCCAAGTTGTTTGCTGGATTAAAAACAATTCAGAGGACCATGAGGAAGCCAGAGTGGAGGGCCAGAACACAGCATGTTAGTGATTCCAGTTCCAAGGTAAACCTGAAAATTCAGCTCCGGCTTTCAGAACCCACTGGCCCATCCTGACACAGCCTGTTCATTTATTTTAAATTACATTCTCCCATTATGTATCCTGTGTCTGAATACCACTGTGTGCTGGACAGAACTCTGGGTGGTGTATTCTTTTGTGTAAATAGCATTCAGAACATTCGGTAATAAATTACAGTCTATCAGATAACCCATATGTACTTATTGAGGGTGAGCTATGGATTTTAAGATATTATAAGTCTTAGTCTTATCCATGAAACCTCCCAGACCAGTTTAACTTTCAGTAACCTCCCTGTTTTATTATCATTCATATCATGAAATGTATCACTTAATTCTTATGGAAACTTTTGTTATTTTCAGTCAGTTACTGTATCAATATATTTGCTCCCAACTATAGCTTGTAAATATATTGAGGATAAGACTAAGACTTATAATATCTTAAAATCCATAGCTCACCCTCAATAAGTACATATGGGTTATCTGATAGACTGTAATTTATTACCGAATGTTCTGAATGCTATTTACACAAAAGAATACACCACCCAGAGTTCTGTCCAGCACACAGTGGTATTCAGACACAGGATACATAATGGGAGAATGTAATTTAAAATAAATGAACAGGCTGTGTCAGGATGGGCCAGTGGGTTCTGAAAGCCGGAGCTGAATTTTCAGGTTTACCTTGGAACTGGAATCACTAACATGCTGTGTTCTGGCCCTCCACTCTGGCTTCCTCATGGTCCTCTGAATTGTTTTAATCCAGCAAACAACTTGGAGGAAATCTGTATTGTCTTTGACAACCTCTTTTAATGATTTGCTGGATGATGGGTTAAGGACAAGCCTCCAGCTGGGATCCACTCATGAAGGCTGATTTTGCTTAGGAAGGCTGGAGCACATTGGGTACAAATCCGGTCACTCTACTTGGAAGGACAGCATCCAGTCCCAGGAACCCAGATCCTAGCGATCCAAGCCTGAACACACAACCTTAGCCTAATATCAACCTGAACACATTTGAAACACAGTTCCTTTTCCACCAGGACTTTATGCCTTTATTTTCTGTATTTTAGCAAAATTAGTTTTCTGCTACAGCTCTGGATGCCTTCTTATTCAAGAGAATCAAAATTTTCCTGGAGCTGTTTTCCAGTTTCGATCTGTATATCTTTTGTTTCATTGCCAAGCTCTTTCTGAGATGAAACTCTGAGGTCATTTTCAGAAATTCGAGGCTATAGCTGATTCTCGCTCTTACTATTATAATACTTTTGGTCACACACTTTACAACAATCATAGAATTATACCTTCTACAGACAGGAGGGGCTTAAAAGCTACCCCTTTGACTGGTCTCATATAAATCAAACCAGCAGACACATTGGTGTCTCTCTAAAGGAACTTGATTCCTGACCCCTACTGCCTTAGCAATAAGCAACATTACAGGAGAAGACGAAAACTGGTTTACGATCTGTCTTCCTGCTCTAGAATCTGCAGGGCAAAGATCTTTGTTGCTTTTGTTCAGTAATACATCTTAAGTTCTAGAAAAATGTCAGCAAATAAAGTCACTCATCAAAGACACGTTGCTAAATGCAGGTAACTTTGTTTTCAACTCCATTGATACTTTCTCTTGCCTATTTTTACCCTAAGAATGTTCCTGGAACCTGCGTATCTCAACCTCGGATTATTTGCTTTTGATTAATTTTTAAAAATTAATTACTAAAAAAACGCACACATAAAATTACATTAAATATACTTGTACATTAAAAAATAATGATAAAACTCACACCTACTGCATCACCACCCAATCTGAGATATAAAAATTTACCAGTATCCCAGAAACTCTCTGCATGTCTTCTAGGTTACAGGGATGAGGATACCTCCTGCTTAAAGGTAACACTATTCTGATTTTTATAGTAATTACATACTTGCTTTTTATAGTAATTACATTCTTGCTTTTCTTTATACGTGCATATGCAAGTCTAAGCAACTTTTGTTACTCCAATTTTTTCTCTCAAGTTTGAATTTTTTATATTTATCCAAGGATTTAGAATTTATCAAAGTCTAAACTTATTCCAACCCTCACCATGCTCCCCCTGAAAAGGTAATAACTTTTGAGCCAATTAACTCCATTTACCCTCCCTCTGACATATATATATACTGTTTTCCGGCATTTTAAATGGATCTTGCTGGGGTTTCCCTTACCCCTTTGTATAATATTGTCACTATTTTATACAACCAATGTTTATTTGCATTTGCTTGGATATTTACCGCTTCCTTTGCTTGTAATTCCTTCTTGTCTCTCAAACTTTCCTTCTAGGATTACTTTCCTTCTGCCTGAATAATATCCTTTAGAATTTGGTTTGATGAGGGTCCCTAGTCAACCAATTCTCTGTTTTAGTTTGTCTTTCAATGTCATTATTTCGCCATCTTTTTTTCCTCTGGCTGCTTTTAATATTCTCTCTTCATCTTTGAATTTTGCTAGTTTCACTGTAATGTGTCTAAGAGTGGATTTCTCTTCATTTATCTTGCTTGCAAATTGCTGGATGTCTTAACCTGTGTAATTGTCTAAATGGGGATGATAATATCTACATCATAGTATTTGGAGGATTAAAAAAGGTAATACATGAAAAATTAAATAAGGTGATATGTAAAAAATGCTTAGTAAATCCTTGATACTAGAAAGTAATAAATATTAGCCATCATCATCATCATCACCATTGTCTTTTCTGCTATTCCAGGTATCTCTCCTTGTCAATTCATTCTTCCTGCCTCATTTCTTCCTGAAGCATTTTAGTTATTATTATTTAAGTTATTATTGACTAGTCACTATATTGTACTATCAAATAGTAGGTCTTACTCATTCCTTCTAATTATTTTGTACCCATTAACCATCCTCACCTGCCCCCAAGCTGCCTACTACCCTTCTCAGCCTCTAGTAACCATCCTTCTACTCTCTATGTCCATGAGTTCAATTGTTTTAATATTTTGATACCACAAATAAATGAGAACATGGCAATGTTTGTCTTTCTGTGCTTGGCTTATTTCACTTAACATAATGATCCATGTTGTTACAAATGACTAGATCTCATTCTTTTTATGGTTGAATAGTACTTTATTGTGTATATGTACCGCATTTTCTTTAACCATTCATCTGTTGATGGACTCTTAGGCTACTTCCAAATCTTAGTTATTGTAAACAGTGCTGCAACAAACACAGGAGTGTAGACATCTCTTCGATATATTGATTTCCTTTCTTTCGGTTATACACCCAGCAGTGGGATTGCTGGATGATATGGTAGCTCAAATTTTCCTTTCTTGAGGAACCTCCAAAGTGTTCTCCATAGTGGTTGTACTAACGTACATTTCCACCAACAGTGTATGAGGGTTGCACTTTCTCCACATCTCAGCAGCATTTCTTATTGCTTGTCTTCTGAATATAAACCATTTTAACTGGAGTAAGATGATATCTCATTGCAGTTTTGATTTGCATTTCTCTGATGATTAGTGATGTCGAGCACCTCTTCATATCCTTGTTAGCCATTTGTATGCCTTCTTTTGAGAAATGTCTGCTCAAATCCTTTGCCCATTTTTAAATCAGATTATTAGATTTTTTTTCCTATACGACTCCTTATTTATTCTGGTTATTAATCTCTTGACAGGTTAGCTTGCAAATATTTTCTCCCATTCTCTGGGTTGTCTCTTTACTTTGCTAATTATGTCTTTTGCTGTGCAGAAGCTTTTTAACTTGATGTGATCCATATTTCCACTTTTGCTTTGGTTGCCTGTGCTTATGGGGAATTGCTCAAAAAATATTTGCCCAGACCAATGTCCTGGAGACTTCACCAGTGTTTTCTTGTAATAGTTTCGTAGTTTGAGGTCTTAGCCTTTCATTCATTTTTATTTGATCTTTGTATACGGTGAGAGATAGGAGTCTAGTTACATTATTCCACATATGGATACTCAGTTTTCCCAGCACCATTTATTGAAGAAACTGTCTTTTTCCCACTGGATAATCTTGACACCTTTGTCAAAAATAGTTCATTGTAGGTGTGTGGATTTGTTTCTGAATTTTCTATTCTGTTCCATTGGTCTATGTGTCTGTTTTTATGCCAGAACCATGCTGTTTTGGTTACTATAGCTCTGTAGTATAAATTGAAGTAATGTGATTGCTCCAGTTTTGTTATTTTTGCTCAGGATAGCTTTAACTATTCTGAGTCTTTTGTGGTTCCATATAAATTTTAGGATTGTTTTTTCTATTTCTGTGAAGAATGTGATTGTTATTTTGATAAAGATTTCATTGAATCTGTAGATTGCTACAGACAGTTTAACAATATTGATTCTTCTAATCCATGAACATGGAATATTCTTCCATTTTGGTGTCCTCTTTACTTTCTTTCATAAGCGTTTTATAGTTTTATAATAGAGACCTTCACTTCTCTGGTTAATTCCTAGGTATTTAATTTTATGTGTGGCTATTGTAAATGGGATTGCTTTTTCTGTTTATTTTTTGCATTGTTCACTGCTGATATGTAGAAATGCTACTGATTTTTGAATGCTGATTTTGCATCCTGCAACTTTACTGAATTTATCAGTTCTAATAGTTTTCATGTGGAGTTTTAGGTTTTTCCAAATATAAGACTATATCATCTGCAAACAAGGATAATTTGACTTCTTCCTTTTCAATTTGTATGCCCTTTATGTCTTCCTCTTGTCTGATTGCTCTAGCTTGGACTTCTAGTACTATGTTGGATAACAGTGGTGACAGCAGGCATCCTTGTTGTGTTCTAGATCTTAGAGGAAAGGCTTTCAATATTTCTTCATTCAGTATGATACCAGCTGTATGTCTGGTCATATATGGCTTTTAATATGTTGAGTTATGTTCCTTCTATACATAGTTTTTTGAGGGATTTTAATCATGAAGAGATGTCAAATTTCATCAAATGCTTTTTCAGCATCAATTGAAATTATACGGTTTCTAACTTTCTAGTACTTTAAAGAGATGTTCATACAATAAAATCCATCTGAAATTCAGTGTTACATATTATAAAAGATAAAATCTATATATTTTCTAAAATAATGTCATAATATTTGCCTACCACATCAATTTTTTTAAATCTTATAGGTGTTCATTTTGAATTTTGTTAATAAGTGGTGAGGTTGAGCCTAATTTTATTTTAAATTACTTTTCCTTTTTGTGCAGATTTATAAGTGTTCTGGATGTATGTATTATTTAGGTTCCAGTTCAGCTGATAAAACTGACATTTAAAATAAAAGCTTAAACAAGATTGGTGGGATAAACTATAGTCGATGCTGCTGCATTTGGTTCCAAGGTCATGACTGATATTCTTCATCTCTCTCCTCTACTACACATTGTAGAGTCTTCACTCCTTAGACCAGAACTTTTGCTCATCCAGATTTCTGATGGGGTAATATAGCACTCACCCATGAGTAAAACCTACTTACTTCACCATAGTAGATTGGGCCATAGTTCTTAAAATTGGTCTTTCATTATTATTATCAGGACTAAAAGCTTCAAAAAGCATTAGTATATGCTCTGAATCTCAGACATGTCTTTCCTACTCTCAGCTAGATAGAAGCCACCCTATCTCCCCACAATACTCATGATCAAGTGCCCTCATCAGTATATTAACTCCTTTCTTTGCCTGCTGATTTACAGGAATGAGAAGTCCACAATAAGCACATCAGCAGCTGTAGCTTTAAGGTTAGTGGAACACATATGTCCCCGACCAGATACCATTCCCTTCCACCACCCAAGAGCTAGGACTCTAATACAACAGAGCTAAAATTTCTGAGACAGAAAACATGATTTCCCCCCACAAATGATCAGCAGAAGTAACAGTAAAGGGACCACTCCAACTTCCACTCCTTGGTTCCTGGACCCATATGTTCCTGCTATTGAGGCCATGGCACATACAATGACCATTTGGTTCAAAGTATCTGGAAGAACAGCACTCCACTGTTGCAGACTATTTGCTTCTCACTGGCACATTAGCTGCTCCTTTAAGATTCTAACAGACAGATTTCAAAATGATGCCGGATATTGGAAGACCACTGGATCTGGTGGTTTTGTGCTCACTATTAAACTTTGTTTACCATAAAGTGATTCCCTTTGTCTGAAACCAGTGGTTCTCAACTGGAAACATTCCATCCCCTAGTGAATATCTGTCATTGTCTGGAGACATTGTTGTTTTTCAAACTGGGGGACAGGGTACATGATGCTATAGGCATCAAATGGGCAGAAGCCAGCAATGCTACTAAACATCCTACGGTGCCCAAGACAGCCCCCTTATAACAAAGAATTATCCAAATGTCAATAGTGGTAAAGTTGAGAATCTCAATCTAAGATAATGTTATGTGGGATTCTATGTCAATAAATCAGATACTCTGTGAAACCTCAGACAGTGATCCTAGCTGAGGACTGCAGGCAGAGAAGGCAAACTATTGCCAGTGAGGTATTAAAATATGTATTAATCCCTGTAAGGATAAGTTGCTATGTGCTCCAGAGTGGAAGGGGTCTGATGTAGTCAATTGATCACTAACTGGCTGGTTGGTTTCCCCAAGAGATGGCACCATATTGAGGGCAACGTCAGTCTCTGGTGCTATGAGGGGACACATTCATCAGAGTGGTAGCTATATCAGCCATGGGCAGTGGAAGCCCATGCTGTTGGTCTCAGGTATAGTCTCCATTGTGCCATAATATCTGTTCTTATTATTGACCCATTGTACCAATACTTGGGGAAACAGAGACAGAGGATGGCTGAGCTCCATGGATTACTCATCTCAACCACCTGACTGTTAACTGCACATTCTCTCTTAGATGCTTTCTGTAGGGCATTACAGTAGCACAAGTCAAGCCATACTTTTTTTTTTTTTTTTTTTTTTTGAGACGGAGTCTCACTCTGTCGCCCAGGCTGGAGTGCAGTGGTACAACTTTGCTCACTGCAAGCTCCGCCTCCTGGGTTCATGTCATTCTCCTGCCTCAGCCTCCGG
Organism: Rhinopithecus bieti; assembly: GCF_001698545.2. Taxonomy (NCBI): domain Eukaryota; kingdom Metazoa; phylum Chordata; class Mammalia; order Primates; family Cercopithecidae; genus Rhinopithecus; species Rhinopithecus bieti. The sequence continues at coordinate 27,149 of NW_016804785.1, read as the reverse complement.
AGTAGCTGGGACTACAGGCACCCGTCACCATGCCCCACTAATTTTTGTGTATTTTTTTAGTAGAGACGGGTTTTCACTGTGTTAGCCAGGATGGTCTCGATCTCCTGACCTCATGATCCACCCACCTCAGCTTCCCACAGTGATGGGATTACAGGCATGAGCCACCGCGCCCAGCCAAGCCATACATTTTTAACTGCACCATGGCCCAATTGGTGACTGTTACAGATACGTGCAATTCAAAGCCCTTATTCACTCTTCAACCATACTGTCAGTGTGGTAGTTTTATCCACTCAACCTGAATGTTAAATGCCACCACCCAGCCACTCTGTTATCTCAGTGACATTAGGGAGCCTGATTCCATGGACCACACCTGGCCTACAGAGGACAGTTATCACTGAGCTTCTCAACAATGCCACCAGCGTCCCCCTCAGTGGCATGCTCCTAGCACTTTAGTGAAGAGAGCGCCCTTTGGGCTCCTCAAGGAACATAGTCAATTGGTGGGTTCTCTGGCTTTACAGAATAAATCTCTTTTAACTTGGCCATTTATCCGAGCCTTTGGATCCCTTCTCCAATAATTTGTCAAGATAATTCTAGCATATCTACTGTATTTACTGTGGGCCATCAATGTGCTCAAGCTTCAAAGGAGACATCCCAGCAGGGCATGAGGACTGGCTCCAGATGTGCTTGACAAGACGTTAAATCCTGGATTAGAGAATATCCCCGTATCAATTATCTTTAGCCCCATAGCCTGCCCTCCCCGGCCGGGCATACTCAGGATCCAACCCCAGGCATGTTCTACTAGTTCTGCTGGTACCTATTAGCCCGTCCCACAGCTCTTGGGTGAATAATCCTTTCCTCCTATAGCATAGGCAGTAGTTGCTCAATCCAACCATGCCTTAGTTTTTTACTTTTGACCTTAGTTACCTTGACCTTAGTCATTTACTTTTAAGTAATGAGAGGAGGTAGGAACTGATTTCAAAGAGACAAAGCATCTCTTGCAAGGTCATTACCTCAGGTAAGCACTTGCATAGTCTTCAGGACACAGAAGGCTGTTTTCTCCAGCAATCCTGCCCAGGAAATTCAGGAAAATCTGGGGTTTGAGGTTTTTTTTCAAGCACATCCCCAGATGAACCTGCCTGAAATCTAAGAACCCCACTCCATGCCTGTCAGATCCTTGACTTTCAACAGGAGATTTTCCAGGGCAGTGAATTCAGTCTCTTCTGTATCTTCACCACTCTCCCAATCAAATCTGGGTTGGATTTTCAGCACAGTTTTCCTTGTGGCTGCAGGAAATCAGCATCTATTTAAGGAGTGCCAGGGAGGCTTCTGGCTTTCACAGAGAACCCTGAGCTGATATTTGGCTGACCTAAGTCTGTTGTTTTCTTCATTCAGGGCTGCTATGGTTTGTAATAACAGCTAACCAGCTCCACATATCTTTCAAGCTCTAGAGTTTGCAGAAGTCAGTGCATCACTTTCTGCCTGCACCCCCATCCCAATCCACTACTGGTGGGAATCCTACTAATTTTATGATGCTACTGAGTGCTGGAGGTACCACCATACTCGAGAGAGAAATGGGTCCCTCAGGTCCTCCTGGGACCTTGTTGTCTCGATTCCCAGAATCTCACCCTGAGGTCTGTTCTGTATACTCATTTTTGTTAGCAACTGTCTTAATTTAGGTTTACCCAGAAATCTACACTGAGATAAGAATTTGAGTAAAGTAGTCTATGGGGGAGGAAGTTCCAGAAAGCACTAACTGGGCAATGAGGAAGTGAAGTTACAAGGGTAAGAGTTAAATACACAGCACATGTAAATGAGCAAGTTACTATTGCATGCACCTGGAGCTCAATCCTATTGAGAAAAACTTCTGGAAAACTGTGTAGAAAGGGGCTTTACAAACTAAAGCCCAAGGGCCAAGTCTCACTGCAGCCTATTTTTGTAAATAAGGTTTTCTTCATGCTCATCTTTGTATTTATACCCATCCTTTAGGTATCATCTCTGGCTGCTTTTGCACTGCAACCGTGGAGTTGATGACAGACCCCACATGGTCCACAAAGTGTAAAATATTTACTATCTGCCCTTTTATTAAAAAGTCAACTGTCCCTGGTATAAAACATATCCCAGAATGGCCCTCCACCAAAACAAGGGATGAGGAAGCTGAGGTATTCATCCACCAACTTCTGTTTATCTTTGGTTGAGGGTTACTATTGGGGCCATATTCTGCCCAGCACTTTCAGTGTGCCACACACACAGACAAACCATACTCCAATAACCAGGGGTAGCCCTCAGGTGGAGTCTCAGGTGCATACACAAAGAAGCTGTTGGCACGTATACGAACAGTTAGTGCTGCAGAGATTTAGATAGAGCACAAAAGTGCCTCCCTATACCTTATACTTAATTAAAATAAGTATTTTATCCAGTACTTTTTATACATCTATTATTATAATTATACATTTTTTTCCTTTAGCCACTAATATGAATTCTGTTGACAGAATGTTAGATGTGGAAACATTCTTGTATTACTGGAATAAACTCAACTGTAAAGTGGTATATTATTTCTGGTACAGTTATGCATCATTTACCAATTGGGATGTGTTCTGTGAAATGCGTCATCAGGTAATTTCATTGGTTGTGTGAACATCATAGAGTGTACTCACACAAACCTAGACGGTATATCCTACTACACACCTAGGCCGTATGGTGTAGCCTATTGCTCCTAGGCTGCAAACCTGTACAGCATGCTATTGTACTGAAAACTGTAGCCAATTATAACACAATGGTAAGTATGTGTGTATCTAAACACATGTTAAGATAGAAAAAATACAGTAAAAATATGATATAAAAGATTTTAAAAGGTACATCTGTGTAAGCCACTTACCATGAATGGAGCCTGCAGAACTGAAAATTGCTCTGGGTGAGTCAATGAGTGAGTGGCGAGTGAATGTGAAGACCCAGGACATTACCACACACTACCGCAGACCCTAGAAACACTGTACACTTGGCTACACTAAATTTATTTTAACCTATTTTCTTTCTGCAATAATAAATTAACTCTAACTTACTATAACATTTTTGCTCTATAATCTTTTCCTTTTTTTAACCTTTGACTCTCCTGCAATAGTACTTTTAGCTTAAAACACAAACACGTTATACAACAGTACAAAATATTTTCTTTCTTTTATCCTTATTCTATAATCTTTTACTACTTTAAAATTTTTGAATTTTATTATTTTTAAAAAACACACACATTAGCCTAGGCTTACAGAGAGTCAGGATCAGCAATACCACTGTCTTCCATCTCCCCATCTTTCCCCACTAGAGGGTCTGCAGAGGCAATAACAAGCATGGAACTGTCATCTCATATCATTGCCTTTTCCTGGAATAACTCTCTAAGGTCCCACCCGAGGTTATTTCATAGTTAACATTTTTTTATAAGTAGAAGGAGTACAATTTAAAATAACAATACATGTATACTATAGTGAACTCATAAACCAGTAATATAGTTGTTTATTATTATTAAGTATTGTGTAGTATACATAATTGTATACATTATATGTTTATATGACTGGCAGCACAGTAAATTTGTTTACACCAGCATCACCACAAACACATGAGTAATGCATTATGCTAAAATATGCTAGAAATTTTTCAGCTCTATTATAATCTTACGGGACCACCTTCATACATGTGGTCCATCCCTGGCCAAAATATAATTATGTAGTATAAAAGTGTATCTTATAAATTTCCTTCTAGTCTTTTTCTATAAATATACAAATATAGAAGATAAATGAATATATTTTTGCCAGAAAAGAATCATACCAAATACACAAACCAAGCATAATGCAACTTGGTTTGTACCTTGAACAGAGTGTCACAGACTTCTTTATGTAACATTTCATATAGATCTACTTTCTGTATTTTGAGTGGGTACATAATATTCAATAATATGAAAAGACTACAACATTTCTAATCATTCATTCCCCTGCTTATGTTCTTTGGTTTTCAATTTTGCACTATTACAAATAATGATACAGTGAATATCTTTACACAAATATTCATGTGTATGTGTATAATTATTTCTTTAAAACAAGTTTCTGTAAGTTGAAGTGCTGGATCAAAGGGTATGTGCATTCCTCATTTTTTATAGGTTCCATAGGTTCCATTGAATTGAACTTATAGAATTTGTATCAACAACACTATTAATCTTTTTATATTTTGCAATTCTGATAGGTAAAAAATCATATCTCATTGTAATTTTAATTTATGTGTCTTCTTTTCAGAAAAATTATGTCAGTAATTGACATAGAATAGCCCCTCATAATACATATCTATTATATTATGAACTATTATAATAGTCCAATTAGAATAAAGAATATTATACAGGTAATATTATAATAGACTGTCATAAAGTAATAGCTTTTTTCATCATCTCACCTAAAGATTGTCATATAACAGAGAGTGCCCCACTTAGCTTCTGGTTGAATGCTAGTGTTTGCAGTTTGCTACTTACATATATTAAGCCCTTAATATATGCCAGATATCAGACTAATTGCTTTATGTGAATTGTCTCATTTAATTCTCATAACAGCATATGAGGTAGATACTGATAGCATCTCCATTTTACAGGTGATGAAGCTGAGTTATATATAAATGTAAAACTTGCCCAAGGACACATATTGGTAAGTGGCAGACAGGGAATCAAACCAGAAAATCTGAATCCAGAGTTCTTGTCCTTGACTGATATACTCTGCTAATCACAGTGTACCACATAGAACCTATGAGAGCTTTACCTTTGTTTTTATAATAATATAGAATAATAGATAAAGCCTCTGATTTTAAGCATAATTTAAATAGAGGAAGATATGTGACATATGATTAGGTAAGTTTTGTGTGGTGTACAGAAATATGATAGCAATATTTCCAAGTTACCTTGATTTTTGGCCTCCTATAAAACCTTATCAGTTATCAACTATCTTTCCCAAAATGACAGGTCTACCAAATAACAAAAAAGTGAATTAAAATTAAGATTAAATTAAAATAGGAGGCCAAAAATTAATGTAACTTGGAAATATTATCTCTCTGTATTTTGTGCAGTTTTACAAATAATATTTGTTTAGAAATAAATGTTTAAGTAAATTCTGCATCTGAAATTATCAAAATAACCCATCCATGTGTAGGATCTGAGCAGTCTTCTGTTGTGTTAAAGTGCCATCTACAGCAAACATTGAAATATCTGCACAAAATGTATCTGCGGGATACTCCTTTCCATGTTTATTTCAACATCAACTCCTTACATTAAGTTCCACTCCATCAGCCATGGTTCATGTTTACCCCATGGTTATTTTCATTCATTATTAACATCTCTTGGAATGCAGGGAATATTTTTTAAAAAGAAATGAGCCAGGCAGACATATCTGGAGGCTTCACAGATGGCATTTTTTTAAGAATACTTTTGTTTTCATTCTGCTATTGAAAAGTCCTTCTAGACCCCTTTGCAACATGCAATAATGCACTCACATTAACTGATACATGATGCGTGCTTCTGCTATTTTTCCTCTGCTTCACTTGGCAATTAAACACATGATTTCCTGCAAATGACTATAATTTTTTGCTTCCATAATATTTATGTCAACTCCAAAGGAGCTGGGAGTTGGCATCCTGAAAACCTGACCATCTGAGGCAATGGCAGCAGCATGTAATTTCATCTGTATTCACTAATTACTGGATGATCAGAACACCAGAAATAAAAAATCATATGCTAAAAAACCATAATGCATGCCCTCAGCTGGCTAAATCAGTAATTTGAAGCTATGTGCAAATGAGCACATAGCTTTCTGAGGGATTTATTGCTGTTTTGGGAATATAAACTGAGCTTTGAAAATATCTCATTCGACCTGAACTACAAACTTTAAGATGACTGTGACATAAAGCCCCACTCAGATGATACAAAGATGTCTGTGCCCTTTCTATGTCAAAAGGTATGCTGAGAGAGCACATGCTTTGCAGAGCTGTCCATGAGATTGCCTGAACAAGGTGGCAATAAATTGAAGGCAGAATTCAGACACTGAAACTCCTGTAGTTATTTGTATTTCTGCATTTGGACTTTGTGAAAAGAAGATGATATGCCATTTAAGCTTTTGTTGCAGCCCAGGAACTGCCAGCTTCCTCTTTTCACATTCTAAGTTCACTAAGCCTTCAACATTAAACTAGCCCAGTTGCCCCAGTTTGCATATGATGAAACTGAGGTCAAGAGAGATAAAATCACTTTCTCCACATGATACACTGAAATAGTGCAAATACTGGCCAGGTGTGGTGGCTCATGCCTATAATCCCAGCACTTTGGGAGGCTGAGGCAGGTGGATCACGAGGTCAGGAGACTGAGACCATCCTGGCCAACATGATGAAACCTTGTCTCTACTAAAAATACAAAAATTAGCTGGGTGTGGTGGCGAACACCTGTAATCCCAGCTACTAGAGAGGCTGAGGCAGGAGAATTGCTTAAACCCAGGAGGCGGAGATTGCAGTGAGCCGAGATCGCGCCACTGCACTCCAGTCTGGTGACAGAGCAAGACTCCATCAAAAAGAAAAGAAAAGAAAAGAAAAGAAAAGAAAGAAATAGTGGCAAATGCCAACTAGGAACCTGGCCCATTCATTCTAGAGCCATTTCCAGGTCACCACACAGGGTCCTGAGTGTTAACAAGTTGGTTCCTTGCTTCACTCTAGAGGATTCACTTTGACTCGTTGGAGTGGGCCTTCCCCACTCATGGTAACTGCCCTGACCAACAGACAGACCCCCAAGACCCTGGCCTAGCATAATGTCTTCCCTGCTCTGCACCTCCTACCACATTCCTGGCTTATATTCACTTGGCAAATATTTGGTGGGCACTGACTATTTCACAAAATAAACATATATTGAGATTTACCATTCCCTAGGCCCTGGAGCTATAAAAACAGCACGCAGTCAATTGCCATTCTTTGCAGTAACTATATCCTATCAGTCACCACAAACACTGAATTAGCAAATACTGAACCATTGCTCCTAAGGGAAATATATGGCTAGGTTCCTGACAGCCTTTGGTTACAACATCTTAATCAAATGATCAGTACATAACCTTGTTTTATGTGTGTTTCTGTTTAAAGACACAAGATATATTGCTAATTCATTAACACTGAACTCATGGCCAACAGCACTATAACTCATGCCCAAACAAAGCTTATCTAATAAATAGATATTTTTTTTTTTCTTTTTGCGATGGAGTCTTACTCTTGTTGCCCAGACTACAGTGCAGTGGTGCAATCTCAGTTCACTGCAACCTCTACCTTCTGGGTTCAAGTGATTCTCCTGCCTCAGCCTCCCAAGTGGCTGGGATTACAGATATCCACCACTACACCTGGCTAATTTTTGTATTATGTTGGCCAGGCTGGTCTCGAACTCCTGACCTCAGGTGATCCACTCACCTCGGCCTCACAAAGTGCTGGGATTATGGGATTACAGGAGTGAGCCACCACACCCAACCCAATAAAAGTATTTTCTCAGTAAGTAATCTCGCGGCCTTCTTGAGCTTAGGAACACTAGACAGTGTATCTTCACTACATTTGAAAGCCATTTTCAGCAATTAAATCAACAACAAAAACATAAAAATTCAAAATACATGTTACTAAATAGAGCAGGAAGGGGACCCTTGTCTACAGTATGAGAGCAGAAACAAGAAGGCAGAGCATGTCCTTGTCTGACCTTACCTGGGAACATGCATCTCAGGAGGCTCAAATATTTTGCCACTTTGCACATCTTCATGAATGGTCACAAGAGCACCTTGGGTATTGATTTTAGCATTACAAATAAACTTTAGTAAGTAACCATTTACAAATACAAAATCCATAAATAATCAGGATCAAATATGACTACTGCTCCTGCTGAAGCCATAGAGCTATGCGCTGCAAGTCAGAGGAGAACAGATACAGACAGTAGGGTAGCTGGGAAAAACATCACAGAGGTGCGCACATAAAATGGGTTTTAAAGAACTGTCAAAATCTAAATAGCAAAAAGGGGTGTCCAGGTTGATTCTGCTTTTCTTCTTACTCTCTAGTATAGTAAGATAAACATGTTTTCTTTCTTCTGGAAAATCTGTTTTAAGGGTCTTGCTACCTTAATATAAAGAAGCAAGAGTTAGTTACCAGACAAGGCCAGTGTGGACCAGAGCTCAGAACAACTTTCAGATCTCTTGTGTCATACAATTAACAGAGCAATATATATTCCCTTTAACATCAAACATAGCAGAGGATCATAGAAGAACCTCCAATGCACAACAGAGGCATTTAGCAACCACAGCTGACCTTCTAGAATAAAGTGAAGAAACATCGACAGCCTCATGTTTCCTGTCTGGAGACTAAAGCAACAACAGGATGGGTACATGGTATTTCTGAAAGCTCCTAGTCAGCCTAGGAAGGACCATGAGCTCAACAAAGGGGCCCTACGACCTTCATTCATGAGTTAACAATCAGGACCATCCACACAATCCCTTTTCCAAAAAATAACTTAGGTCATATTAACTACCAGAAGGTCCTTGTTAATATGGATCATTAGACCAAAAGCCTGTGCTGTTATAAAGACCCCTGTCAAATTTATAATTGGATCATTAGACCAAAAGCCTGTGCTCCTTATAAAGACCCCTGTCATTGGTGGTCTACTAAAGAAGTTTCACTGGCTCATTACACTGAGTATTAAAATCCTGGTAGTAATGGGCATTCATGACTGACTATTCTAGGGCCAGCTAAGCAGACTGATGATTGCTCAGACATTTTCACAGTTCTTCTTCCCCAAAGAGAATGAGAGGGAAAAGAAGAGACTGTAATATGTATAAGCCAAATGTATTATTTATAAACTTACTTTCATGAGAATTTGATGGGACTAAAACTTGGAATTGATAGTCAAAGTAGGACTTAGAAGCTATCAACCAATTCTGACATAACAACCTACCTTCAATATAATTACTTTTCCCTGTTTCTCCTTCTCTCTTTTTTTCTCTAATCTTTAGACTCAATCAAAAAAAAAAACACTTTACTAGCAAATGCAGAAAACCTATTATATAGTCATTTTAAGGTTTTATTTTAAATATTAACAAAGATTGACTATATGAAAGGTGTACAATGTGATGATTTGATGTATATACATACTGTATAATGATTACTACAATCAAATTAATTCATACATCCAAGACCACTCCTGCTGTACATTAGATCCCAGAACCTGTTCATTTATAACCAACAATTTGTACCCTTTGATCACAGTCTCTCTATTCCCCCCATCCCTACTCCCAGCTCTTGGCAACCACTGTTTTCTGTTTCTATAATTTCAACTTTTTCAGATTTCACATGTAAATGAGATCGCACAGTATTTATCTTTCTGTGTCTGCCTTATTTCACTTAGCATAATGTCTTCTAGGTTCATCCATGTTTTTGCAAATGGCAGATTTTCCTTCCTTTTATGGTTGAATAATATTTTGTGTGTCTGTCTGTCTGTCTCTCTGTCTATGCTTTGAATATGTCCCCACCAAAATTCATGTTCAGACTTAATCCCCATTTTGGTGGCATTAAGAGGTAAGGCCTTTTGGAAAGTAATTAAGTCAAGAGGGCTCTGCCCTCATAAGTGGGTCAGTGTCTTGTAAAAGGACTGAAGGGAACTATTTAGGCCCTTTGCCCTTCAGCCTTCCACCATGTAAGGACACATCCTTTGTTCCCTTTGGAGAAGGCAGCAACAAGGTGTCATCTTGGAAGCAGCAAATAGGACCCTTGTAAGACACTAAAATCATCAGTGCCTTGATCTTAAACTTCTCAGCCTCCAGAACTGTGAAAAATACATTTCTGTTCTTTATAAATTATTCAGTATCTGGCATTTTGTTATAGCAGCACAAACGGACTAAGCCAGAGAGAGAGAGAGACACTTAGGTTGTCACCATATCTTGGTTACCATGAATAATGCTGCAATGAACATGGGGACACCAATATCTCTTCAAGATACTTATGTCAAAGCCTTTAGATATATACCCAGCAGTGGGATTCCTGGATGGTATGACAGTTCTATTTTTAATTTTTTGAGAAAATTGAAAACTGTTTTTGGACCCTTGTTTTACACCATATGCAAAATTAGCTTGAAATGGGATAAGGACTTCACTGTAAGATCTGAAACCATAAAACTCCTAGAAAAAAAAAAAAAAAAAAAAAACAGGAGAAAAACTCCTTTACATTGTCCTTGGCAATGATTTTTTGGATATGACACCAAAAGCACAGGCAACAAAAGCAAAAACAAACAACTGGGACTACTTCAGATAAAAAGCTTCTGCACAGCAAAAGAAATGACAAAATGAAAAGAAACCCTACAGCATGGGAAAAAATATGTTTGCAAACCCTATTCTGATAAGGGGTTAATACCCAAAATATATAAGAAACTCATACAAGTTTATAGCAAAAACAAACTGGATTTAAAAACTGGGCAAAGTACTTGAATAGACATTTCTGAAAATAAGACATACAAATGGCTAACAGACATGTGAAAATGTGCTCAACATCGTTAATTATGAAAGAAATGCAAGTCAAAAACACAAGATATCACCTCACACCCATAAGGTGGTTATTACCATTCTATATCCTTCCAAAATTTCTCTACCACTCTGGTTACTTGAGTTAAGCGATCTAAAAAATTATCTCTAGATTAATTACTTAGCTTAAAGAAGCTTGAATAAATACAGTCCTAACATAATTCTGGAGTAAATATTATAAAGATATCAATTATTTTGAAATTAATTTATGTTTTAATATATAATTCTGAATAAAGTCTAAAATATACCTGGAGGAATAAATGAGTAAGAAAAGCAAAGTTTTGAAAAAAAATCATTAATAGATAGTAAAAATATTATCAAGCCACAATTTAGAAAATATTTTAAGTGTGTTACTTGCTGTCAAATATAGCAGTAGATAAATAGAGCAGAATGAAAGTCAGGGGTAGGCTTAACAGAATATAGTTGAGCATATGACATATCAGAAATGATAAGTGGTTCTACTTCAACAGATAACTGTTTGGAAAAAATACATCAAATGAAATTATTACCTCATACCATATGCTGAAATATATCAGATAAATTGCAAAGTTGTAAAGAAGGAAATTACTGAAAGAAGTATTAGGCCTATACAATAGATGGATAGCACCCATTTGTGCCAGCATAAATGATCATGTATCTCACAAAAGCTCTCCCACTACAAAACTATGAGGTAATAGAGGGAATGGGGAGGACCCTTCATCATAGTAGAAATCAGGGACTGAAGTCATATCTTCCATGAAACACTATTTGGGGTTTTAATGGCCTCAGCAGGATCAGGGTCAAGGCACGAGGTGAAGATATGAGATTGAGATTCCCACAAATGTGGGAACCCTCCATCAGCTATACCCTCAGAGACTAGCTCTCATTCAAGTGCAGAATTAGAATGTACACTCCCTCAATGGGACCAGCCACCCCAAGTAGGGGCATTACCTCATATTTCCCAGGTGATTGTACCCTAGGGCATGTAGAAGAGGCAAATCCTGGTCCTCTTTGGGGAAGCCATTCTCAACCTAGGCTTCCCAGGGCTTCCACAGAGTGAACCTCACTAAGTATAAAATCACAATCAAAAATTTCAAAACACACAAGAAAACAGGAAAATATTGCTGAATAACTGTCTACTTTTGTGGTAGAAAAGGAAGAATTTTCCAAGCAAAATTACGATAAAAAAGCACAATTAAAAATAACACTAATGAAATCAATAGCTAACATTTATGGAGCATGTATTAAAAGCCAGACTCTGCTAGCTGCTCTACATACATTATTCCATTGGGTTTCCTACAGTAACCCTTTAAGGCAGGTAGTATTGTTCCCCATGTGCAGAAGCCCCATCATTTATTAAGTATTAGCAAATATTAGAGCAGTTCGGTGGTCATGTGCTTGCAGGGAGACAGAATTTCTCTACCCTGAGGGGTGAATTATAACTGATGTAATACCACTCTCCTTGTCGGTGATAGGTTTAGGCACAGGCATGTGATGCAATTTTGGTCAATGAAACCTGAGAGTGTGTTTGCTTGATACACTTCTTGCTCTTAAAAAATAACACAAAAGATGCTTTCTTTTTGCCTCTGGAGTTTTCCATCTGCATATGCTAAAGTCAGCTTGAGAGTTTGAGAGAAACCTGTCTAAGGGTACAAGCCAACAGGCTGAAAATGGCAGTGCAAAAAGATCTAAGAATCTAAGTAACGGATGGTGTGGAGCTGCAGGATCTAGAAAGCTTACAACTACCAGACCTTTTTCCAGACCTGTGCTTCTCAAAGTGGAATCCATGTAATAGTAGCTGTTGTGAACTTTAATAGGCCTCAACGAGATATCATATGCTAGGCATAAAGCAGTGTACCATTTCCTTCACTGAGAAAAAAGTTTACCAAATAGTGTTTACTTATCTACTAAACTAAGGGTGTTTTTTTGCTTTCCATTATGGAGCAGGCTACTTAGCTTATCACTGGCTGGTATCAAATAGTTTGCAAACTGGCATTTACAGTAGCATTGTTGGAATTTTTTGTTATGGAAAAGAGTAATTGCCTTTATTGTTTAGGTCATTTATATTTGGGTTTTCTGTGGTTGGCAACTGAAAGCATTTGAACCAAAGCTGATATCAAATATGGTATGTTCAAATAACAGGATGTTACACACCCATATTTCCAGATATTCTTTTGTGATACACCTACAAATATTACATTAAAAAGTAGGATACAAAACTACTTACGCAGTGTGACCTCACTTTTCAACATACATGGTAGCTTGCACCAAGAGTAAAGGGATGCATCAAAATGTTATTAGTGAGTTAGCTAACTAACTAAATAGCATTAAGTACGTGCTGTTAGTTAATGTTAAAAGTCACGGGCATACTTCCCACAGCATTTGTACATATTTTCCAAAAGTGCCACAATGAACACATATTAATTTAATAATTATTAAAAATGCTTAAATGTACCTTTTCAAAGTAATAAATCCCTGCCCTAAAAGGAAGTTATATGTTCTGTTTGAAGCTATTTGGCTTTAAAACAAAAAATAAATGCTAAAGAGTTAAAGGTTTAAATATTAAAAATTTAAAAATATCACAACGCATTAAAAAATATATTGATAAATTTGAGATGAGGAGCAGACTTTCACAAATGAGATAAAACACCCAGAAGTCAAATGAAAAGAGACACACATTTGCACATACATAAAAATTGGACCATAAATAAAGTCAAAAGATAAATGATTAACTCAGAAAAGACTGCCCCATATAACAGACAAATACAAAATATAATGCTATCTAGAAAAATAGAAAATATACTATGAAACATACCATAAAAATCATGCCTTCAATTTGATAAGGAAAAGGCACAAGCCAATAGAAAATGGGCAATGGATATGAAAGACAAGTCTCACAAGAAAAAAATCTAAACTAAAAATACATTCAACTTCACTTGTTATCACTGATCCAAGTGGTAGTACTGATACAAATTCATAATCCAAGAAAATATAATTTTCCCCCAATATATTGGCAAAGGTTTTAAGAAAGCAGTATCATCCAGTGTTCAAGAATATGCACAGAAACAGAAGTTGTATACACTGCTGAATGAACACTTACATTTTGCTGGTAAGGTTACAAAATATTATTTTTAGAATGCAATCTACTATATCAATAACTACTGAAATTTAAAATATCTTTTTAATTTTTTGTCCTTTGATTTCGTCTTCTCTCTTTTAAGAATCTCTCTTGCAGAAATAAAGGCACTATGACACAAGAATATCTATACAAAGATGTTTGTTGCAAAGTTGCAATTCCAAGAACTTTAAACCACCCCTGAATGCCAATCAAGAAGGGACTGGTTGAATAGGTTATGCGTCATTCATACTGCTTGAATATATTACAGTTATTTATTTTTCTTTTCTTTTTTTTTGAGACTTTCAGATGGAGTCTTGCTCTGTCGCCACGCTGAAGTGCAGTGGTGCAATCTCGGCTCACTGCAACCTCTGCCTCTGGGTTCAAGTGATTCTCCTGCCTCAGCCTCCGGAGTAGCTGGGACTACAGATGCACACCACCACACCCAGCTAATTTTTTGTATTTTTAGCAGAGACAGGGTTTCACCATGTTGGCCAGGATGGTCTCAATCTCTTGACCTTGTGATTCGCCTGCCTGGACCTCCCAAAGTACTGGGATTACAGGCCTGAGCCACTGCGTCCAGCCTGCAGTTATTTCTTGATGAGTTTGATATCCATTTATGGTATTCCAAATGTCCTGCTAAGTTACATGCTACTTATTTAACTGATGCCATCTCCACCATCCTTCATTCAGTCACATATCTCAATAAATCTCTTCAACACAGGTTCTATTCACCAAAGAAGAGCCTCCCCAAGGCCCCCCAAATTTGATCACACACACCTTTAAATCTGCATTGACTCTACTGCTTGGTTTTTCAAGCATTCCCGCAAGTCCACTAGAACAGGACTCTGGGGTCGTTAGCCCTCTGTTTAGAGAGATTTTATAGACCTACCTGACATTGGCCTGACCCCTTTCCTACAAGGAGTCTGTCTGGTCATGGTTTTCATGATACTTGTCTTTTGTCCTGTGAGTAGAAGCAATGGTAATGTACCATTATTTAGATACTATAGCACATAGCATCTAAGATCCTATGAGGCTGGGAACATTGTATCACCCTTAAGGCATATGGATTATAGACAGTGGTATGTCAAAGAAAATTTGTACCAGTTAAAACAATCAGGGAACACTTTATTCAAGACTATAGCAGTAGTAGAGACAGATTCAATTTAACTCAACTGAAACAAAAGGAATGACAGATTTTAAGCATTGAGCTGAGCCAGGGAAAAGGCACTGCAAGACATTAGAAGGGAGGTTGGTCAATGTGATGAAGCCATCTGTACTTGCTAATTGGTGCTTATTCGAGTTAGGCTCCTACTCTACCACAGAGACTTGGAGACAAGGGCACTGTTTTCCTTGATGATTACATCTAAAATGGATGGTTCCCAGATCCTTGAGAAAAACAGTCCTGGGTTGTGTAACTAGCAAGACCCTGAGAGAATATTTCAAAGGGGCAGAGAAAGAATTTTCAACAGAAATTTTTCTAAAGTAAATGCCCTAAGAATCCAAGAGGGGCCTATAGTCAGGAAGACTATCTACAGTTTAGTTAAGCTGAAGGGACTGTGAGGCTGTCTTGGCCAGGTGTGATGGTAAGTGCTTAATGACCAGCTCTGGAGAGAGGGGGCCTGCTTTACAGCATAGGACAATTTCCAGAGTATAAATAAATATTCCCACAATGGCCAGTTTCGAGTTACCAACATGATGTCACTGAATGCAGACTTGGAAGGACATGTTAACAGTCGGCTCCTTTGAGCTGGTAGGAGATGGCACAAGCTCCCCACTGACTGAGAGATGTGTTCACTCTGTCCAGCCCTCCATGTGGCCCAGGAAAGATATCCATAAAGTACTAAGTAAAAGCTGAACATTATTGCTCTGATTAAAATCTAGAATATGATTCCATTTTAAAACTGTGTATATGGTTACAAATTTTCACATAAGCATACAGAAAGATGAAGAGAATACACATGATTAACAGTTGGCTTACCGGTTTATGGTTTATGGTTATGATTTATGTCCCTGTTGGTCATTAACTAGTTTTATGTCTAACCCAACAAATTTATCCTAACATTAACTGCAAATACCTAACTTCTCCAAAGATATTTAAACCTGTTTTTAAATCTTACTCGTTCCCTTGTTAATTAACGAGTTGAATATAGTCTTTGATATTATTTGATATGTATCCATTTTATATTTGCAAGAGAATCATTATAAAACCTTCTTGAAAATTATGCTTTAACACTTTGTTTATCACCCGTCTCTTCATATGACAACATAAGTTGAATGAGGGAAGGGATTTTTGCCTGCATGACCAGTGCCTACTGCCATTCCAGGCATGTTGTGAGTACAAAACCTTGAAAATAAAGAATTTCACTTACAGAAATTCTAAATCATCTTGAACATCTTTCTTCTTTCTGCTGACTTTTAAATGTGATCCCATAAATCTCTGCTTCTCTTTGACTTTCTTTTTTCCTCATAAGGGCTAGGGGGCACACAGGCAAGAAAAGGGTGTTTAAACTGGTTTTTGTCATGGGACTTCCTTCTTGGTACAAATTTGCAGTCAGACAAGGTACTTAAATGAAATGTCTAGTGAAAAAGAAAATGAGTCCCTGAAAAGTACTAATAAATCATGCCTATTGCACACATGAACAGAGGCAGGTGACCTCAAACTAAACAGAAAGCCGCTGACCTGCAAAGAAAACTCATCTTATAGTTGCCATCTATTCATTAACTGAAGGAATTTTTATGAGAACTTTGCTCAAGTCATTTTAAATCAAAGTTTGTCTTCTCTCCAACCAAGGGTAGGGGAAAGAATGAAGAAAACATATTAGAACAGGAGGAAAGAATGATTGGCTTCTTATTTTCCAGGTAACCAACCTTGATACCTGTTTTGGCATCTTAGTTAGCTGCCAAATGGATAAATCCAAAAATCCATCAAGGCAAGGACTTGCACCTTTAAAACACAGTAGGAAAGATCTTGGGGAGCTCTAGTCAATGGAAATACCATGTGAGCCACAAATGCAAAGCACATATGTAATTTTAAATTTTCTAGTAGCTACATTCCTAAAAGTAGAAATAAAGGTGAAATTAATTTTAGTAATATATTTTACTAACTCAGTACATCCAAAATATTATTAGTTCAATGTGTAATCATTATAAAAAATAGTGAAATATTTTGTGTTCCTTTTTTTCATGCTAAGTCTTTAAAATTTGGTGTGTACTTTAGACTTACTACATATCACAGTGCAGACTAACCACATATCAAGTGTGCAACAGCCACTCATAACTTGCAGCTACCATACTGAACTATGGAGGCCTGGAAGGAGGTTATCTTTTTCATATAGCCCTGGACTAGTCATTTGCATCTACCTTTTTGTAATCCAGTGTTACAGCTGGAGATGTTAGCTTAATCTGGCTAGGTGAGGAGAAAGAGCCAAAATTTGTCAAAAGGCCACCAGAGTTCATACGGAGCAATGATTTTCTTTTTTCATGTTGATTCCTGTAAAGAATAAAGAATAATAAAAAATGCAGCCCTGAAGCAATTTTTTCCTGGGAGCTTTCTGTCATACATTAGTTTGCTTCGATGATGAAGGCAGTTTAAAAAAATGATTTAGAAGTATGCGAAGGGTTAGATTTTTATCATGTATTACGCTTTGCATTTTTAGGCTTCTTTATTTAGCTTCTTCTAGTTCTATGGGAATCTACACAAGCTAAAATTTATTCTGTGGGTCACCAAACTGCTCTTTTTTTTTTCTTTTTTCTTTTTTCTTTTTTTTTTTTTTATTATACTTTAAGTTCTAGGGTACAGACTGGACTAAGAAAATGTGGCACATATACACCATGGAATACTATGCAGCCATAAAAAAGGATGAGTTTGCGTCCTTTGTAGGGACATGGATGCAGCTGGAAACCATCATTCTTAGCAAACTATCACTAAACTGCTCTTTTTCCCAGTACCCTCATTTTAACCTAATGACCATAATTGTTTCTAATAATAACCATAATTAGCCTTCATATTTATATTAGTTTTTCACAGACATTATCACGTTTGAGCCTCAGAGCAATTTCATGAGATAAACCCAGTTTATGGGGGAAGGGATTGTGATTCCCATAGGGTTCTGGGGCTTACCAAGGTCAGACAGCTTTTACAAGTGGGGAAAAAATCACAGCTGAAATAGGTCTTGGTTCATGAAAATGTGTAAACAAAGATCTTCCTGCAGTAAATTTTTAGATATTTTTGGTGCTGGTTTTATTTTTTAGAAAAGTTAATTATAACATTATTGATATATAATTGTGAGCATTAGGCTGCATGAGTGTTTGCTCATGAAATTTTCTTGGACTTAAGTAGTTTCCTACACCTATTAAGCAAATCACCATTTAAATTTTCTGTCTCCCCAAGTTGCCAAATGCAATGATTGGGAACTATACAAGAGTGAGTAACTGCTAGCTTATTGTTTGGCACACAGTAACTTCAAAAAATACTCTGATGAATGAATAAACTAATGCACAAATTTGTTTCCAGCCATTTGAAGCAATGAAGTTGAAGCAATGAAGCAATGAACAAATCATACAATGTATTTGTCTTATTTCATTGAAGAGGAAACTTATACACAAAAAGCTCACCTTGGGTCAACCCTGTCTAGTAGAAATATAATCCCAGCCACATATATAATCTTAGATTTCCTAGTAACCACAGTTTTAATGTAAAAATAAACAGTGAAATTAATTTTAATGATGTATTTATTTATCCCAATATGTCCAAAATATTATTTCAACATGTAGAAAATGTCTTTTTAAATTACTGATGGGATATTTTACATTATTTCATTCATTTCAAATCCTGGACATTAGGTATGTGTTTTATACTTGCACTATATATCAATTCAGACTGGTGACATTTCC
Source organism: Rhinopithecus bieti (assembly GCF_001698545.2). Classification (NCBI taxonomy): domain Eukaryota; kingdom Metazoa; phylum Chordata; class Mammalia; order Primates; family Cercopithecidae; genus Rhinopithecus; species Rhinopithecus bieti. The sequence goes on along the minus strand of NW_016804785.1, from coordinate 8,567 downwards.
AGTGCTTAACAGCTACATTTGGCTAGTGGCTATTTCACTAGATGGTACAGTCTCTACAGCAGACAGAAAGAGGACTTCAGCCCTTTTCTCTTCCCATTCTTCACCATGCCACACATATTTATCAAGTACCCACCTTTATATGGTACTGGAGATAAAATTTGTGGGGAAAAATCACATGAGGCCCTAAATCACTAAACAGAAATTGACTATACAAATGGACAATGGCCAGACCATAAATGACAGTAGAACCCTGACCCATAACTTCTGGCAGCAAGCAACCAGCCAGAGAAGTCAAAACACAACATCGGCAACAATAGCCCTAGACTGGTCAGGACTTCGTCAATGACTGTCAGTTTTCATAATTTTTGCCCTCTCTCCCAACTCAGGACCAAGTGGAGAAAGCCAAATATACTCCCTAAACCAACTAGAGAAGAGAAGCTGCTTCTAGGTAGCCCCTACAGCTGCCTCATGTTCACACCTCCAACTGGGCACACCTGAAGCCTTCCCTTTTATTCACTATAAAGATTTCCCACTCCTCTGCATGCCCCTTTCTCTGTGACAAATGCAGATGATAGTGGCTGATGCTTTTGCAAGCTCTGAATAAAGAGCTTCTCTTTATTCTCATATATGTACTCCACTTGTTCCCACAAAATCGGCCTCTCATAATGACTAAAATGATCAAATGTCTTAGTTTTCCTTGTGGGTTCAGTTTTTCATTTCATTTGCATCATTCATTCATGCAATGACTCTTTACTGTGTTCCGTTAGGTGTCAGCCATTGTGCTAAGTCATAGAAAGTAAGCAAAGGACCAGAGATCTTTTCTAGTCTTTCCCTCAGGGAACTCAGAGCTTAGCAAAAGCACACACAAATAAATGTTTAATAAGCTGTACTAAGCACTACAAAGGAAAAATGCACTATGAATGAAAATCTATAATGGGACTTCAACATTTTACTTTTTGTAAGATGTGAATGCCTGTTACTGGTGTATAAGAATGCTTGTGATTTTTGCACATTAATTTTATATCCTGAGACTTTGCTGAAGTTGCTTATCAGCTTAAGGAGATTTGGGGCTGAGACAATGGGGTTTTCTAAATATACAATCATGTCATCTGCAAACAGGGACAATTTGACTTCTTTTCCTAACTGAATACCCTTGATTTCTTTCTCTTGCCTGATTGCCCTGGCCAGAACTTCCAACACTATGTTGAATAGGAGTGGTGAGAGAGGGCATCCCTGTCTTGTGCCAGTTTTCAAAGGGAATTTTTCCAGTTTTTGCCCATTCAGTATGATATTAGCTGTGGGTTTGTCATAAATAGCTCTTATTATTTTGAGG
>NW_016804785.1:0-4361 GCF_001698545.2 Rhinopithecus bieti | reverse complement strand
TTTTCTTTGTCTCCCTATTTTCTTATCTCTTTTTGCTTATTTCTCATTACTTCAATAAACATCCCGAAATAGTTTTGGCATTCCTTCAGCAAAGGATAAAAGAAAGAAGACAAAAATTTTCTATTAAATAAAATAACTATGGCTCACTCAGGGGTAGTTTAAATAATTTTTCTCTAATTTTATGTTTATTAATATTTCCCATTTTACTCAGGCAAAGAACTGTGCCAGGGTTTGATTGCATTAAACCTGAAATGTTTTCATTCCAGTTGAATTTCAGATAGTTCAAAAACCAGGAGTTTTTTCTCCTCTTTACTTGGGCACTCTGAAAATTTTACGAAAATTAATTTTAAATCTTGGAAAATACATTGACTCATATTTTATTTTATGCTTATTTGAAAACTACAAACTTTTCAATGGTTCTTTCATTTCATGTACCTCAATCTACACGGATTCTCTTTAAGAAAAACTCAGAGAATTAACTTGAATATTTTGTAAAATAATGCATGAAGTGTTCTGAGATCTGGAGCTCTCGTTAAAGGCATCCAATACTTAATTTCCCTTCAGAAAGGCTTAAGCTGGTTATCTGAAAATTTACCTCCAAAATGTCTTGATTCATAATGATATGTATGCTCTTATTACCTTTTTGTTGCCAGTACCCAATACCTAGGGAGTTCTCATATCTAACTGGTCTAAAATCATAAAATCTAGACAGACTCAATTAATTTGAATTGGAGGCACAGCAACGTATCTATCCGCCTCACTTAATGATAGGAAGTCAAGTTTATCTTTCAAGACCATTAGTTAAATAATTAGAGATTTTAAAAATTGTATATTTTATGAAATTATAATGTACATTATCAAATAAAATATGAAAATTCTAATAACACATTTATTTTTAAAAAACTTGTGAAACATAAAAGCCTCTGAATTCTTCAAAATGAAATAACATCAAACACCAAAATGCTATTATTCTCAAAAGGGACTTTGAATTCCTGGATAATTCCAAGCAATAAATGCCAGAAGAACTAGAGTTTTTGTTTATATTGTCACTTGTAAAAGAAGAGCTTTCATTCAGAGCTTGAATACAAATCAGATACTTTTTGGTCTCTGTGAGTTTCATAGATCATTTTATATCTTATGAAAATTACATCAGTTTTGTAAAGCAGTATAATCCTTCAATGAGGATTGAACAAAGAAATAAAAGAGGAATAGATATTATTATAATCCCCTCTTCATTTACTGGTTCAGAGAACAATTTCCTTGCACTTGTGTAAATCACACTTAGAAGGGTAAAGGCCTCACTGCACACTGAAAAGAACATCTTTCCTGGTAGTCTGTCTGTCTGGGTCTTGCATAATGTAAGAAGGCTTTTCCTGTGCCTTATGAGCAAGATCCTGAAGCTTTGCGGTAAGAGATGATAAATGACAGACAAGAGTGTTGCTATTTATCCACTTAATGGCTGAGGAAGAAGCCACAGAGATCTGAAAGGGTCTCTGACACAGGGGTCACAGACATCCTAACATACAAATTCTCCCACAATTTCAAATGTATGCTCTCTTATCTGTCACTGTCCTCACAGGAACAATTTCTTAAAGAATGATTCTTCCTGAGAGAGAGATCATTTTATTCTTGCTCTCTATCAGTGATATGGTTTGGCTCTGTGTCCCCCAAATTTTATCTCAAAATGTAATCCCCAGGTGTTGAGGGAGGGATATGGTGGGAGGTGATTGGATCATGGAGCGGTTTTGCCCCATGCTGTCCTTGTGACTATGAGTTCTTACAAGATCTGATGGTTTTATTTAAGTGGCAGTTTTTCCTGTTCTCGCTTTCCTACTGCCTTGTGAAGAAGGTACTTGCTTCTTCATTGCCTTCTGCCATGATTGTAAGTTTTTCCTAAGGCTTCTCCAGGTATGTGGAGCTGTCAGCCAATTAAACTTCTTTCCTTTATAAATTACCCAGTCTCAGGTATTTCTTTACAACAGTGTGAAAATAGACTAATATAGTCAGTATGGAGTTTAGTTAGTTCTTCCTCCAGTCCACTAAATCAATCCTCACTTAATGCTGTTTTCCAGACCCTTCAGTCTTTAAGTCTCTACTTACCTCGCTGTTTTGTTTTCTTTTTTTTTTTTTTTTTTTTTTGCATTTGCAAAATTTATTTCTTTGAAAAACACAAAATCAAACTGAAGCAAATAAGGTCAAATATTATGTCTATTTTATCTCTCTGGTGGGTCTTATAATTTTTTTGTTTAAAGTATTTCATTATTAAAATTATAAGAATAGGATTGTTGAAAACTGGATATTCATATGCAGAAGAATGAAACTAGACTCCTATCTCTTGCCCTATATGAAAATCAAATCAAAATGGATTAAAGATTTAAATCTAAGACATTATAATTTTAAAACTTTTGGAGATGCATGCTGAAATATGTTGAGATGAAATTACATGATATCTAGAATTCTTTGCAATACTTTAGCATTAATAAGAAAATAAAAGCATTAAAAGGATAAATAAAACAAGTTTGGCAGAGTCTTGACAGTGGAATCCAGATGATAGATTTACATACATATAAAATATTTTATTTTAATTAATTTATTTATTGTAGAGACACAATCTTGCTATGGTGTCCAGACTGTTCTTGAACTCCTGGCCTCAAGGGATCATCTCTCCTTGGCCTCCCAAAGTGCTGGGATTACAGGCAGGAGTCACTACACCTGATTCATATACATGTTTTAAATAAAGGAGAATATGTTATCTTAAATCTGTTGAGTCAGGACTCCTTAGGCGAACACAAAAGGAATTAATGACAGATTAAGGAGACTAATTAACATACATTCTTTTGTAGCAATTTTAAGTTCCTAAAAGTTTCCATTTATTTTGCTTATGTCAAATGTTCAAAAGTTTGGTTGCTCTATTTTTTTTATGAGCACATAATAATAGTAGTGACAGGTTAAATCCCTAGGAAATTTCAGTTATTTGTGTTATCCTCATGGGTTCATTGTGCAGTTCTTTAACGATTGCTTAAGTCATGCCCCAACCCTACATCACTTACCTGTGCTCTTCAAATGAAGCCCTTGACCATGAAAGTGACCTTACAGCCATTTTCTAGAGGGGAAAAAAAAAAAAAAAAAAAAAAAGTAAGAACAGCAGTTAACAGGCATTAAATGAGGAACATTCTGAAAAGCATATCTGAAGTCCCAAGAACATGAGGACATTCTCAGCAGGGTAGAATCCTATGACTAGTGAATATTTACCACATCAACTTTTATGACTAATTAGGTAGTTCAAATTTATTTATCAGAGCTTATCCAAATAACCGTTCTTTTTTCCTTATGTGATATTTTCTTGTTTTCTCCTGCAAACATTTCACATAAGAAGTCACTGTGATATGAAGTTAGCTTAGTTCTTGGAATTTTTGTTTAGAAACTATTTGCACATAAATTAAAAGACCCTGTCATTTGGAAATTAGCACACAATTTTTATCCTGCCTCAAAGGCAGGATAAACCCTTTATTGTGTTTCCTTAACTTTTCCTATGTTCTGTAGATTTTGGAAAGTGTTGTGTTGTATCCTGTGTTGCTGTTTCTGTTTTGGTTAACCAGACTCTGTTTAGGATTCAGGACTTTTAGTGCCCATCCCAGTGCATGTTAAATCAATTATGGAAGCACAGGGTAGAAGTGAAAGCATTTTAACCCAAAAGGCCCTGCTAAAGTTGTTAGATTCAATTAAGTACAAATTCTGTCTTCGGGATTAGAGTTTTATAGTCCAAGTCAGAACTCGAGTTCCTGTGTTCTTCCTTATACCCATATATACATTCTTCCACTGAGGTTAAGTGTCCCCACCATGCTGTCTAGCCCTAAAACAGCATACCCATTTTCAGCCCTCCTTCTGAGAAGCTTGTTACACTCACTGGTTGCATTTGGATTAAATTTGAATGCTTCTTTTTTTTGGGAGGGGGTGGCAGGGATGGCATTTTTTTGTTGGTTATTACAGGAAGGTTTTGAGTTTTGGGTTTTATTTTCATACTAGGGTTGGGTTGCTGAGCCGGAAATCAAATTAAAACTGGCACGTCTCTGTGGTTTCATTTGCTTTTCTTCCTGCCATGGGATAAGCTGGCACTGAAGTCTTGTTTTGAAACCCTGAAATTCAAGCCTTAGAAAAATCATTGCCAATAGTGTGAGTTGAAATGCTTGGTTTGAATTTCCACTGGATTGTGGGGACCCAAATAGAAAGGGTGAATTAGAGTTTGTTTCAGCAACCAGTAGAATATCTTCTCCATGTAGATTTGTTAAGAAATTTGGACATTGTCTTACAAAATATTTGGAGGTTAAACTTGCACCAGCCTTTCCTCTACTGTGTATAGC
>NW_016804784.1:0-681 GCF_001698545.2 Rhinopithecus bieti | reverse complement strand
TCTGGTACAAAGGGCAAATAATGGACCTCCACCATTACATTACAGCATATACAATAGACACTGAAATGATTATATTTGGGCCTGCATACAGTGGATGAGAAACTGTATATCCCAATGCATCCCTGTTGATCCAGAATGTCACCCAGAAGGACACAGGATCCTACACCATTCAAATCACACAGCGAGGTGATGGGACTAAAGGAGTAACTGGACATTTCACCTTATACCGTGAGTGATTCCACATGATCCCTAGGTGTTGAGGGGTGGGGTCACTTCTACTTTGCACACACAGGATGGTCAGGCCTGGACTGTGCCTGTGTCCCTCTCTGCCTTATGTCCCATGTTGGGGCTTCAGCATTTAGTGCAGGACACACACAGAGGAGACAAACTACAACAGATCAGAATTCCTTTCCTGCCTCCAGACCCTGCAGACACTTGCTGCACAGGAAGGACAGTCTGATGGGCGGGGGGGTGCTCAGCAGGAGGAGATCAGTCTCAGCCAAGCACCTCATGCCCTCTTCATAAACTTGACCCTGAGAAAGACCCTGGAGAACTGAGTAGGGCTTTGCCTAAGAGGCCCCTTGAGATACTCTCAGAGAAGCTCAGCCCCAGAAACCTCAACCCCAGACCCCGTCCCTAAATCCTTACTCCAGATAAAGCCGAGGAGCCTGTGCCAGGGCT
>NW_016804783.1:0-901 GCF_001698545.2 Rhinopithecus bieti | reverse complement strand
GCTGGGGGGCGGTGGCTCTGTCCTGGGGGCCCTTGCCAGATGGTGTCCCTAGGGGCCAGAGCATGGAGCTGTCCCTTGCTGGGGCCTTTAATTAGCACAAACCTTCCACCCTCCACCTTGTCTGTTTTCCTTCTCCGAGTGCTCTTGGGACCTTGGGCTCTCCATCTTTCCCTGTACGTCACCCCAGAGAGCCAGGAAGGGGAAGCAGCATCAAGTGCCTGGAAAAACAGTCCCACTACTTGAGTTCCTCCCCAAGACTCAGGAGTTCCGGCCCCATGCCATCCTCTTTCAAAATCCAGGCACTAGATATGCACAGAGAAGCCAGGAGTGTAGGCCCCCAGATCCCTCCCCTCTCAGACCCTGGGGTCTCAGTCCCTTCTCTCCAAGGGCTCAGGAATTTGGGCCTCTGATCCTCCTGGCCACCCTACCTGCCGCTGCATCCCCCCGCCCCCCACCGGCCCCATACACACACACACACACACACACACACACACACACACACACACACACGACTTAGGACAGATGTTCACCGTCTGATTTCCAAATCCTCCTGGGACCATGTGGGGGTGGGGAGAGATTGGCAGTTAAATCCACTAACTGTAAGACTTAAGACCAGATATTCTGACCCCTGTCACCCTCTTCCAAGTGCACCATGCTGCAGGCAGGAGACCTAGGAGTTGAGTCTCCAGCCTCTCAAGGAACCAGATCAGGCCATCAGCATCTCAGCCAGCAAAGGCCTGAACCACCAGTCCCTTACAATCCTCTAAGTCCAACCCCTACTCCCAACCCCACCCAGCCATTTAGGGACACAGAGTCTGAGCCTAAGAACAGCGTAGAATCTGAATGTGGACCCCCCCAGTTCTTACAGGTCCAGGAATGTCAGATCAGGGTCCCAGTCCCC
>NW_016804782.1:22093-24962 GCF_001698545.2 Rhinopithecus bieti | reverse complement strand
CCCCACATTTCTTTTATACAGTCTACCACTGATGGGTATTTTGGTTGATCTCATGTCTTTGCTGTTGTGAATAGTGCTGCAACAAATATACACATGACATGTCTTCATGGCAGAATAATTTATATTCCTTTGGGTATATACCCAATAATGATATACTGAATCAAATGGTAATTATTTTTTAAGTTTCTTGAGGAATCACCACACTGCTTTCCACAATGGTTGAACTAATTTGCTTTCCCGCCAGCAGTCATGAATATCCCTTTTCTATAAAACCTCAGCAGCATCTGTTATTTTTTGACTGTTTAATGATAACAATTCTGACTGGTTTGAGATGGTATCTCATTGTGGTTTTGATTTGCCTTTCTTTAATGACTAGTGATGCCTAACATCTTTTCATATGCTTGTTGGCTGCATGTACATCTCTTTTTTAAAAAATTTATGTTCATAAACTTTGCCCACTTTTTAATAGGGTTGTTAGATTTTTGCTTGCAAATTTGTTTAAGATCCTTATAGATGCTGGATATTAGACTATTGTCAGATGCATAGCTTGCAAATACATTCTCCCATGCTGTACATTATGTGTTCACTCTATTGATACTTTATTTTACTGTGCAGAAGCTTTTTAGTTCAATTAGATCCCATTTGTCAATTTTTTGTTTTCTTGCAATTGCTTTTGGAATCTTCATCATTAAATTTTTAACAAATCCTATGTTCAGAATGATATTTCCTAGGTTACTTTCCAGGGTTTTCATATTTTGGAGTTTTACACGTATGTGTTTAATCTATCTTGAGTTGGTTTTTGTATGTGATGTAATGTATCTATCCAGTTCCAATATTCTGCATATGGCTAGCCAGTTATCCCACCACCATTCATCGAATGGGGAATTCTTTCCCCATTTTTTTGTTTCATCAGCTTTTTCAAGGATCAGATGGTGGTACGCATGCCGCCTTATTTCTGGGCTCTCTATTCTGTTCCATTGGTTGATGTGTCTGTTACAACAGTCTTGTAATATAGTTTGAAATCAGGTGACGTGATGCCCCCAGCTTTGTTCTTTGTCTTAGTATTGTCTTGGCTATTTTGACTAATTTTGTTCCATATGAATTTTATATTATTCTATTTTATTTTGTTCAGATTACACCTTCCTTTTTTAAGGGTAGTTTAAAAATACCAATAGTTAACATTATGCTTACAGAACCACACATGAGCATTAAAGAGTTCTGATTTTTACTTTTTTTGTATACCAGGTACTGCGTTATTTTTTTTGTTTGTTTCAATAGAATTTTGGGGCACGGGTTGTGTTTGATTACATGGATAAGTTCTTTAGTGGTGATTTCTGAGATTTTGGTGCATCCATCATCTGAGCAGTGTACACTAACCAGTGTATAATCTTTTGTACCTAAACCCCTCCCACTCTTTCATCCAAGTCCCCAAAGTCCATTGTATCATTCCTTTTTTCCATTGTATCATGCCTTTGTATCTTCATAGCTTAGCTCCTGCTTATGAATGAGAACATACAATGTTTGTTTTTTTTTTTCATTCCTGAGTTACTTCACTTAGAATAATGGCATCCAATTCCAACCAGGCTGCCACAAATGCCATTATTTCATTCCTTTTTATGGCTGAGTAGTATTCCATAGTATATATATACCACAGTTTCTTTTTCTAATCATTGATTGATGGGCATTTGGCCTGGTTCCATATTTTTGCAATTGCTAGTTGTGCTGCTATAAACATTTGTGGGAAAGTATCTTTTTTGTATAATGACTTCTTTTCCTTTGGGTGGATATATAGTGGTGAAATTGCTGAATCAAATGGTGATTCTCCTTTTAGTTCTTTAAGAAATCTCCACACTGTTTTCCATAGTGGTTTTAGTAGTTTACATTCCCACCAGCACTGTAAATGTGTTCCCATTTCTCCACATCCATGCCAATATCTATTATTTGTTTATTTATTGATTATAGACATTCTTGCAGGAATAAAGCAATATTGCATTGTGGTTCTGATTTGCCTTTATCTGATAATTAGTGATATGGTGCATTTTTCCATGTTTCTTGTCCATTTGTGTATCTTTTTTTTTTTTTTTTTTTTTTGCCTGGTTTCTTGTTCATTCCTTTTCCCCTCTTTTTTTTTTTTTTTTTTTTTTTTGAGAATTGTCTATTCATGTCCTTAGCCCACTTTTTTTTTTTTACATTTTTTGAGATGGAGTCTCACTCTGTTGCCCAAGCTGGAATGCAGTGGCACGATCTCGGCTCACTGCAAGCTCCACTTCCCTGATTCACACCATTCTCCTGCCTCAGCCTCCCAAGTAGCTGAGACTACAGGCACCCACCACCACGCCTGGCTAATGTTTTGTATTTTTAGTAGAGATGGGGTTTCACCATTTTAACCAGAATGGTCTCAATCTCCTGACCTCGTGATCCACCTGCCTTGGCCTCCCAAAGTGCTGGGATTACAGGCATGAGCCACGGCACCAGGCCCTTAGTCCACTTTTTAATGAGATTTTTTGTTGTTTTCTTGCCGATTTAAGTTTCTTGTAGATTCTGGATATCAGTCCTTTGTCTGATGTATAGATTGTGAAAATTTTTTCCCACTCTGTGGCTTGTATGTTTATTCTGCTGATTGTTTCTTTTGCTGCAGAAGCTTTTAGTTTAATTAAGTACCATCTGTTTATCTTTGTTTTGTTGCATTTGATTTTGGGTTCTAGGTAATGAAGTCTTTGCTTAAGCCAATGTCTAGAAGGGTATTTCGATGTTATCTTCTAGAATTTTTATAGTATTAGGACTTAGATTTAAATCTTTGATCCATTTTGAGTTGATTTTATATAAGGTGAGAGATAACTATCGAGTTTTATTATTCTAGATATGGCTT
>NW_016804782.1:16090-21945 GCF_001698545.2 Rhinopithecus bieti | reverse complement strand
TGCTTAAGCCAATGTCTAGAAGGGTATTTCGATGTTATCTTCTAGAATTTTATAGTATTAGGACTTAGATTTAAATCTTTGATCCATTTTGAGTTGATTTTTATATAAGGTGAGAGATAACTATCGAGTTTTATTATTCTAGATATGGCTTTCCAATTATCCCAGCACCATTTGTTGAATAGAGTGTCCGTTCCCCACTTTATGTTTTGTTTGCTTTGTCAAAATAAGTTAACCATAAGTATTTGGCTTTATTTCTGTGTTCTTTATTCTGTTCCATTTGTCTATGTCTATGTGGCTATTTTTATACCAGTACCATGCTGTTTGGGTGACTGGCCTTATAGCATAGTTTCAAATCAGGTAATATGATGCCTCCAGATGTGTTCTTTTTGCTTAGTTTTGCATTGGCTATGTGGGCTTTTGTTTGTTTGTTTGTTTCATATAAATGTTAGGATTTATTTCTAGTTCTATGAAGAAAGATGGTGGTGTTTTGGTGGAAATTACATTGAATCTGTAGATTGCTTTTGGCAGTATCGTTATTTTCATAATATCAATTCTACCCATTTATGAGCATGGAGTATGTTTCTATTTGTTTGTGTCATCTATGATTTCTTTCAGCAGTGTTTCGTAGTTTTCCTTGTAGAGGTCTTTCACCTCCTTAGTTAAGTACATTTCTAAGTTTTTGTTTGTCTTTTGTTTGCAGCTATTGTAAAAGGGCTTCAGTTCTTGATTTGATTCTCAGCTTAGGCATTGTTGGTGTATAGTAGTGTTACTAATTTCTCTACTTTAATTTTGTATCCTGAAAGTTTTTTGAATTTATTTATCAGTTCTAGGTGATTTTTGGATGAGTCTAGGGTTTTCTAGGTATGTAATCATGTCATCAGCCAAAATTGACAATTTGACTTCCTCTTTATCAATTTGGATGCCCTTTATTTCTTTCTTTTGTGTGATTGCTCTAGCTAGGACTTCCAGTACTATGTTGAATAGAAGTGGTGACAGTGGGGTGGGCATTCTCGTTTTTTTCCAGTTCTCAGAGGGAATGCTTTCAACTTCTCCCCATTTAGTACTATGTTGGCTGTGGGTTTGTCTTAGATAGCTTTATTACCTTATGTCCCTTTTATACTGATTTTGCTGTGGGCTTTAATCGTAAAGAACTGCTAGATTTTGTCAAATGCTTTTTCTGCATCTATTGAGTTGATCATGTGATTTTTGCTTTTAATTCTGTTTATGTGGTCTATCACATTTATTGACTTGTGGATGTTGAACCGTTTCTGCATCTCTGATGTGAAAACCACTTGATCATGGTGAATTATGTTTGATATGCTGTTGAATTCTGTTAGTTAGTATTTTGTTAAAGATTTTTGCATCTATATTTATCAGGGTTACTGGACTCTCGTATTCCTTTTTTGTTACGTCCTTTCCTGGTTAGGGTATTAGGGTGATACTGGCTTCATAGAATGATTTAGGAGAAATTCCTTTTTTCTCTATCTTGTAGAATAGTGTCAATAGGATTGGTACCAATTCCTCATTAAGTATCTGGTAGGATTTAGCTGTGAATCCGTCTGGTCCTCGAATTTTGTTGTTGGAATTTTTTTTGTTACAATTTCAATCCTGCTGCTTTTTATTTGTCTGTTCAGAGTTTATATTTCTTCCTGTTTTAGTCTAGGAGGCTTGCATATTTCCAAGAATTTATCCATCTCTTCCAGATTTTCTACTTTATGCACATAACAATGTTCATAGTTGCCCTGAATGATCTTTTTTATGTTTGTGGAATTGGTTGTAATATCTCCTGTTTCTTCTTTAATTGAGCCTATTTGGCTCTTTTCTTTCCTTTTCTTGGTAAATCTTCACTAATGGTTTATCAATTTTCATTATCTTTTCATAGAATCAGCATTTTCTTTCATTTATCTATTGCATTTTTCTTTCAATTTCATTTAACTCTGCTCTAATCTTGGTTATTTCTTTTCTTATGCAGCATTTGGGTTTGGATTGTTCTTGTTTCTCTAGTTCTTTGAGGTGTGACTTTAGATTGTCTATTTGTGCTCTTTCAGACTTTTTGACATAGGCATTTATGGCTATGAACGTGTCACTTAGCACCACCTTTTCTGTATCCCAGAGGTTTTGATAGGTTTTGGCACCATTATCATTCAGTTCAAAGAATTTTAAAATTTCCATCTCGATTTCCTTGTTGACTCAAAGATCATTCATTCAGGAGCAGTTACTTAATTTCCACATATTTGCATGGTTTTGAGCATTCCTTTTGAAGTTGATTTCTAATTTTATTCCACTGTGACCTGAGAAAGTGCTTGCTATAATTTCGATTTTTTTACTTTTATTGTCTTGTCTTGTGGCCTACAATGTGGTCTATTTTGGAGAATGTTCCATGTGCTGATGAATAGAATGTATATTCAACAATTGAATAGAATGTTTTATAAAAATCTGATAAGTCCATTTGTTCTAGGATATAGTTTAAGTCTGTTGTTTCTTTGTTGACTTTTTTAGGTCCACTAGTAATTGTTTTATAAATTTGGGAGTTCCAATTTTTGGTGCATGTACGTTTATGATTGTGATATTTTCCTTTTGGACTAGTTTTTTTATCATTATATAACGTCCCTCTTTGTCTTTTTTAACTGCTGTAACTTTATAGTTTGTTTGTCTGATGTAAGAATAGTTACATCTGCTCACTTTTTGTGTCTCCTTGCATGGAATATCTTTTTCCACTCTTTTATCTTACATTTATGTGAGTCTTTACGTGTTAGGTGAGTCTTTGAAAACAGCAGATACTTGTTTAGGAAATTCTTATCCATTCTACCACTCTGTATCTTTTAAGTGAAGCATTTAGGCCATTTACATTCAATGTTAGTATTGAGATGTGAGGTACTGTTTTATTCATTGTGCTGTTGGTTACCTGAATACCTTGGGGTTTTTTAAATTTATTGTGTCATTGTTCTATAGGTCCTGTGAGATGTATCCTTTGAGGAGGTTCTATTTTGCTATATTTTGAGAATTTCTTTCAAGATTTAGACCTCCTTTAGCAATTCTTGTGGTGCTGGTTTGGTAGTGGCAAATGCTCTCAGCATTTGTTTGCCTGGGAAAGACTGTATCTTTCCTTCATTTATAAAACTTAGTTTTGCTGGATACAAAATTCTTGGCTATAATTGTTTGCTTAAGAATGCTAAAGATAGGGCCCCAGTCCTTCTAGCTTGTAGGATTTCTGTTGAGATTCTGCTGTTAATGTGACAGATTTTTCTTTGTAGGTTACTTGATGCTTTTGCCTCACAGCTCTTAAGATTCTTTCCTTTGTCTTTATTTTAGATAACTTGATGACGGTGTGCCTAGGTGATTACTTTTTTGCAATTAATATTTCCCATGTTCTTTAAGCTTCTTGTATTTGGATGTCTAGATTACTAGCAAGGCCAGAGAAGTTTTCATTATTATTTCCTCAAATATGTTTTCCAAACTTTTAGATTTCTCTTCTTCCTTGAGAACATCAGTCATTCTTAGGTTTGGTCATTTAACATACTCCCCAACTTTTGGAGGCTCTATTCATTTTTTGATTCTTTTTACTTTGTCTTCATTGGATTGTGTTAATTCAAAACCCTTGTCTTTGAGCTCTGCAGCTCTTTCTTTAGCTTGTTCAATTCTACTGCTGAGACTTTTCTGTGTATTTTCCATTTCTCTAAGTGTGTCCTTCCATTCCAGAAGCTGTCATTGCTTTTATTTATACTATCTGTTTCATTGAAGATTTTCCCTTCATCTCTTGTATCATTTTAAAATTTCATTAAATCATGCTTCACCTCTCTCTGGTGCCTCCTTGATTACATTAATTATTGATCTTCTGAAATTTTTTGACAATTCAGAGATTTTTTTTCTTGGTTTGGGTCTATTTCTGGTGAGCTAGTGTGATCTTTTGGGGTGTTAAAGAATCTTGTTCTGTCATATTACCATTTTCTGGTTCCTTCTCATTTGGGTAAACTATGTCAGGGAGATGTGTCTCAAGGACTGCTGTTCAGATTATTTTGTCCCATGGGGTGCTCCCTTGATGTAGTGCTCTCCCCCTTCCCCTAGGGATGTGGCTTCTTGAGAGCCAAACTGCAGTGACTATTTTTTTCTTTTCTGAATCTAGCCATCCAGCAGAGTTACAGGGCTCTGGGCTGGTACTGGGGAGTGTCTGCACAGAGTCGTGTGATGTGAACTGCCTTCAGCTCTCTCACCTGTGGATATCAGTTCCTGCTCTGGTGGAGGTGGTTGTGAAATGGACTCGGTGAGGGTCCTGAGTTGTAGTTTTGTCTATTGCACTAGTTTTGTGTTGGTTGACTCCAGCCAAGAGATGGTGCTTTCAAGAGAGCATCAGCTGGGGTGGTATAAGGAGGATCAGGTGGTGGATAGGGCTCTAGAGCTCCCAAGAGATTATGTCTTTTGTCTTCACCTATCAGGGTTGGTAGAGAAAGACCATCAGATGGGGGCACGGTTAGGTGTGTCTGAGCTCAGACTCTCCTTGGGTGGGATTTCCTGCAGTTGCTGTGTGGGATAGCGGGGTGGATGTGAGCCCAATAGAGTTACATTTACAGGGGGATAATGGCTGCTTCTGTTGTGTCATGCAAGTTGCCAGGGAAGTGGAGAAAAACTCAACAGTTACAGGCCTTACCCAACTCCCACACAGCCCAAGAGGCCAGTGTCACTCCCACCATGCCTCCCCCAAACAGCATCGAATTTATCCCCAGGCAGCCATTGACCAGAACTGAGAACTTGCCTCAGGCTACCAACCTCCCAGTTGAGAAAGCAAGTAGAACTTTCAAGTCTTGTGCCTTCCCACCTGCCATGGCTTCTATGCTGCATCTGCACATCCGATTCACCTCCCACCCCGCCACCCCCATCCGCCCTGCGGTTTCTACCCAGGAAACTTTACATTCAGTTGAAATTGCGACTTTTTCCAATGGTCTTTTCCCAGTTCCTCTGGCAGCCCTCCGCAAGGACCTCTGTGAGACAAAGTCAGAAATGGTTTCCCTTGGGACTCAGAGAACCCACAGGGCTCTTCCTGTTGCTTCCTCACCCCTGTATTTTGCCCAGTTCTCTAAACTTGTCTCAGCTCCAGGTTAGGCCAAATTCTTTTCTTGTGAACTGCAACTTCAGGTTTCCAGTGAAGATGTGTGTTCCAGGGTGGACAATCCCTGTTTCACTCTTTCACACTTTAGGCACTCACAGATTTCTGGCTGTCTTGCAGTGCCTGCAGGAGCAATCTGCTTTCTTCAAAGGGTTTGTGGATTCTCTCAGCTTTCCTAGTATGTTCCTGTGGTAGTTCTTGGAGAAAAACTTTACAATTTGCATCTCCACATGCTCTTCTCTCCACGCAAGTGAGCGCTGCAAGTTAGTACTGCCTCCTAACCACTATTTTCCAACTCCACATGAATTTTAACATAGTATTTTTCCAATTATGAGAAGAATGTCCTTGGTAGTTTAATAGGAGTAGCACTTAATCTGTAAATTACTTTGGGCAGTATGGCCATTTTAACAATATTGATTCTTTCTATCCATGAGCATGGAATGCTTTTCTATTTGTTTGTGTCCTCTCTGATTTCTTCGTGCAGTGTTTTGTAATTCTCACTGTAGAGATATTTTACCTCCCTGGTTAGCTGTATTGCTAAGTATTGTATTCCTTTTGTGGCAATTGTGAATAGAATTGCAGTCCTGATTTTGATCTTGGCCTGGATGTTTTTGGTGACTAGGAATGCTACTGACATTGATTTTATATCCTGAGATTTTGTTGAAGTTGTTTATCAACTCAAGGAGTGTTTTAGGCAGAAAATATGCTTTTTTTTTTTTTTTTTTTTTTTTTTTTTTTTTTTTTTTTTTTTTTT
>NW_016804782.1:0-15754 GCF_001698545.2 Rhinopithecus bieti | reverse complement strand
AGTCGGTTTTACTGGGAAAGCTTCCAGCTTTTCCCATTCAGTCTGATATTGTCTGTGGGCTTACAAAACTGGCTCTTATTATTTGAAGTATGTTCCTTTAATACCCAGTTTATTTAGTGTTTTTAACATAAAGAAATGTTGAATTTTATCAAAAGTCTTTTCTGGATGTATTGAGATTATCGTATGGATTTTATCCTTAGTTTTGTTTATTTGATGAATCACATTTAATAATTTGCATATGCTGTCATGGTGGATTAGCATTTCAATGTGCTGCTGGATTTGGTTAGCTAGTATTTTGTTGAGATTTTTTCATCTATATTTATCAAGGATATTGGCCTGGGGTTTTGTGTGTGTGTGCGTGTGTGTGTGTGTGTGTGTGCATGTGCATTAGGTTTTGGTATCAGAATGATGATGGCCTCAGAAATTGGGTTAGGGAGGAGTCCCTCCTCCTTAATACTTTGAAATAGTTTTAGTAGGAAAGCTAGTACCATCCCCTTTTTATACATCTGGTAGAAATTGGTGTTAATCTGACTGATCCTGGGCTTATTTTGATTGGTAGAATTTTTATTATTGATTCCATTTCAAAAACCATTATTGGTCTGTTCTGGAATTCAATTTTTTCCTGGTTCAGTCTCAGGAGGTTGTGTGTGTCCAGGGAGTTGTCCATTTTCTTTGGACTTTCCAGTTTGTGAGCACAAAGGTGCTCATAGTAGTCTCAGGGATTTTAGTACTTCTCTGGGGTCAGTGGTAACAATCCCTTTGTAATTTCTACTTGTGCTTGTTTGGATCTTCTCTCCTTTTATCAGTCTAGCTGGTGGTGTTTCTATCTTATTAATTTTTTCAATGAACCAATTCCTGGATTCACTGATTTTTTAATGCTTTTTTGTGTCTAATTTTTTCAGTTCAGCTCTAATTTTATAATTTCTTGTCTTCTGATAGCTTTGTGGTTGGTTTCCTCTTTTTCCTCCAGTTCTTCTAGTTGTGATGTGAGGTTCTTAATCTGAGATCTTTCTAACTTTTTCATGTTGGCATTTAGTTTTAACACTGACTTAGCTATGTCCCACAGATTCTGGTATTTTGCATCTTTGTTTGCCTTAGTTTCAAGGGATATCTTGATTTCTGCCTTAATTTTATTTTCATATACTCAAATGTCATTCAGGAGCAGGTTGCTTAATTTCCATGTAATTGTATGGTTTGAAGTGATTTTTTTAGTATTGATTTCTATGTTGATTGTGCTGTGGTTTGAGTTTGGTTGGTATGTTTTCAGGTTTTTTTTTTCTAATTTGCTGAGCATTGTTTTATGTCTGCCTGTGTGGTCAATTTTAGAGTATGTGTCATGTGGTAATGATAGTAATATATGTTCTGTCTTTTTGGCTGGAGATTTCTATAGGTATCAATTAGGTCTGTTTAGTAAAGTCTGTTTAGTTCAGGTCTTAACATGAATCTCTCTAATACTGTCAGCAGAATGTTGAGGTCTCCCACTATCATTTTATGGTTATCTAAGCCTCTTCTAGGTCTCCAAGAACTTGTTTTATTAATCTGGGTGCTTCTGTGCTTCTGTGTTGGATGTATGCATATATAGGGTAGTTAGGTCTTCTTGTTAAATTGAACCCTTTGTCGTTTTATAATGCCCTTCTATATATTTTTAAATCTTTGTTGGTTTAAAATCCATTTTGTCTGAAATTAGGATGGCAACCTTGTTTCTTTTTTCTGTTTTTTATTTGCTTGGCAGATTTTTCTCCAACCCCTTATTCTGAGCCTATTGATGTTATTGCATGTGAGATGGGTCTGTTGGAGACAGCATATCATTGAGTCTTGGTTCTTTATTCAGCTTGCCACTCTCTGCCTTTTAAGTGAGGTATTTAGCCCATTTACATTCAAGGTTGGTATTTATATGGGAAAATTTGGTCTGGTCATTGTGCTGTTTGCTGGTTATTATGAAGACATTTTTGTGGTTGCTTAACAGTGTCACTGGTCTGTGTATTTAAGTGTGTTTTCATAGCGGCTCATATGGGTTTTCCTTTCCATATTTAGTGCTCCTCTCAGGACCTCTTGTAAGGCAGGTATGGTGGCAATGTACTCCATCAGCATTTCCCTGTCTAAAAAGGTTCGTATTTCTTCTTCAGTTATGAAGCTTCATTTTGCTGGATATAAAATTCTTATATGGAGATTTTTTCTTTAAGAATGTACTGAACATAGGGCCCTGATCTCTTCTGGGTTTTGGGATTTCTGCTGCAAAGGTCTGCTGTTAGCCTAATAGAATTCCCTTTGTAGATAACCTGCTCCTTCTCTCTACATGCCTTTAAGATTTTTTATTTCATTTTGACCTTGAAGAATCTGATGATTATGTGTCTTGGGGATGGTCTTCTTGTGTAATATCTCACAAGAGTTCTCTGCATTTCCTGAATTTGAATGTTGATTTATCCAGTAAGGTTGAGGAAGTTTTCCCAGATGATATCTTGAATATGTTTTCTAGGTTTCTTGCTTTCTCCCCATCTTTTTTTCAGGAATTCCGATGAGTTGTAGATTTGGTCTCTTTACATAATATGTTTCTCAGAGGTTTTTTTGTTTTGTTTTGTTTTTGAGACAAGGTCTCAAGCTGTCATCCAAGCTAGAGTGCAGTGGCACAGTTTCAGCTAACTGCAACTTCCACCTCCTGGGCTCAAGTGATTCTCCTGCCTCAGCCTCCTGAGTAGCTGGGACTACAGACATGCACTACCACACCTGGCCAATTTTTGTATTTTTAGTAGAGATGGGGTTTCACCATGTTGAGCAGACTGGTCTCGAACTCCTGACCTCAAGTGATCTGCCTGCTTCAGCCTCCCAAAGTGCTAGGATTACAAGCCTGTGCCACTGTGCCTGGCCTCATTCTTTTTTCTTTATTTTTGTCTGAGTAAGTTATTTCAGAGAGCTACTCTTCAAGCTCTGAGATTGTTTCCTCAGCTTGGTCTATGCTGCTGTTAATACTTGCAATTGCATTATTCAATACTTGTAGTGTATTTTTCATTTCTGTCAGATCAGCTTGGTTATTTTTATAATGGTTATTTTGTTTATCAGCTCCTGTACTATTTTATTGTGATTCTTAGCTTCATCATATTGGGTTTTCATGTTCTCCTGAATCTTGATGATCTTCTTTTCTATTTGTATTCTGAATTCAGTATCTCTTTTCAGCCATTTTGGCCTGGTTAAGAACCATTGCTGGGTAACTAGTGTGGTTGTTTGGAGAAAAGAAGGCACTCTGGCTTTTTGAGTTGCCAGAGTCCTTGCACTTTTTTTTTTTAACCTGTATAGGCTGGTATCCTTTTAACTGCAGTGCAAACTGAGAACAGTCAGACTTCTTTTCTAACTGTTTTCAGAGGGCAGAGTCTTTGTTCAGGGTGTTTATTTATAGCTGAATACTTGTCCTTGTTTTTACATGATGGCATATTAGCAAAGTACTTTATGTGTTGATGTTCTTGGCTGTGGTCAAGTAGGTGGTGCGTAGGCTTAATAGTGAGTAGGTAGACTCTTTTTCAGTCTCTTGAGTCCTATGTATTTTTTCACAATTGTAGCCATGCTTTCTGTCAGTGATCTGAATGTGTGGGCTCCTCTCTCACACTGCAGATCTTGTCTTGGCATGCTTGGGCTGCACACCACAGCTCTGGGGCAATCTCAGTTTCTATGTTCCCTTCCCTGCTTGGAAGTAACAAGAGAAGCAAATTTAGCAGTGGTTGTGGCAGAGGATCTTTCACTTGTTTCTTGTGACTCCACCCCAGAAAGATGTAGAGCTGCTATTATTCAGTGTGATTAGCTCTGAATGGGACAGCTATGTAGTGTACCCAAGCAGGGTTGGGGGGCTGCCTGGCAGCAATAGCGGGGAGGTGGATGGTTCCTGGATAAAATAGACTTGCTGCTGCTTCTTAGGGCAACTGCAGTTTGCTGGAATCATGGTTAAAACACTCAACGTCTTTGCTCCTTCAGTCTGAGGGTAATAAGGGCAGTACCACTGCAGTGGAAGTGGCAGAGGGCTTTCAGTTGCCTCTAGTAGCTCCATCTTAGAGAAACACAGAGACACTCCTACTGGAAATGTTCAGCCGTGGAGTGGAGTGGCTTCTCTGGTGGCCCAGGCTGGGGGTTTCACTTGTTGAAGAGCAGAGAGCTGAGGTCTCACAAGGATAAGAGATTGGATTCTTTTCTATATGATAACTATGGTGTGATGTAAACTTGGGTGAAAGCCTCAGGCTCTTTGTTTCTTCCCCAGAACAATGTCAGCAGAAGTAGAACTGTAGCTATGACAGTGGTTGTGGTGGGGGGGTGTTGTCAGTTGCCTCTGGGATCCCCACATCAGGGAAACATAGAGCCACTACCAGTGGGTATGTTCAGTAAGAAATGAGGTGACTGTTCTGTGGTTCCAAGCTGGGGACCCTGTCTGGTGAAGAGTGGGGTGTAGAGGCTCTGTATTATGCTGGAGGTCCCAGCATAGAAGCAGGCCCTTTGTTCCTTTCCCCACTCAAAGGTGGTTAGGGTGGTACTACTGTAGCTGCAATGGCAGATGGGTTGTGGGTTGTCCCTGGAATTTATTCCTCATAGAAATGTATAGCTGCCCTCTGATTGAAGTGTTCAGGTGGAGGCAGGGTAGTTGTCTCGAATCCCAGGTTGGGAGGGGCCACCCAATGGAGAGAAGCAGGGACAGGGACCAACGTGGACAGCAGTCTGGTCACTTTTCTGTGGGACGGCTGCTCTTTGCAGGGGACCACACTATTCCTTAATCACAGTGTTCTCTTCAGAGCCTGAAGGCTATAGCAGCAAGGTCTGTGAGACAGCAAAATGGTGGTCAGCCTCTCCCTCTGGGAGTTCTGTCCCAGTGAAGTACAAAGTGGCTACTGGTCCAAAAGCCCCAGTAGGGTGTGGCTGGAGTTTTCTGTTGGGCAGTCCCACCCTGTGAGAATTGGAACCAGGGACCCATATAAGATACAGTCTGGCCACTTTTCCATAGATTAACTGCACTGTGCAGGGTATCTGCACCACTCATTACCGCTAGAGTTTGAAGGCCATAGTGCCAAGGGCTGTGAAACAGTAAAAAATGGTAGCTGAGCTCTCTTTCTGGGAGTTCCAATCCAGGGAAGTACGATGTTACTACCAGCCTGAGAGCCCCAGCAGGACGCAGCTGAGGTCTCAGTTTGGGGGTCCCACCCAGTGAGGAGGAGTGGGATCAAGGACCCAATAGAAAACAGCCTGGCCACTTTTCTGTGGGATGGCTATGCTGTGCAAGGGCTCCACACCACTCCCTAAACACTGCTTGCTTTCCAGAGCATGAAGGCTATAGCAGTAAAGGCTGCAATACAGCAAAAATGGCAGCCTTTCTCTCTCTCTAGGAGCTCCATCGTAAGGAAATACAGAGCTGCTACTGGCCCAAAAGCCCCAGTGGGTGGTAGCTGAAGTACCAGGTCATGGGGTCTCACCCCATGTGGAGAAGTGGGATGAGGGAGCTGCGTAAAAAATAGTTCAGCTACTTTTCCATAAGACGGTTTTGCTGTGCTGGAGATTTGAGTCACTCCATAATTACCACTAGAGCCTGAAGACTATAGCAGAAAGGACTGTTAGACATCTTCTCATTCTGGGAACTCCATTCTAGGGAAGTGTAGGCTTCCTACTGGCCTGAGAGACTAGATGGCGAGTGGTTGGAGACCCAGGCCAGTAAGTCTTATTATACAAGATGCAGAGGAAAAGGCCTGCAGTCTGTTGCTGCTCAGCCCCCTGGATTTGGCACTTGTTTGGGGAGCATGAGAGATCCTGACTTTCCCTGCTGCAGGAACTGCAGCTGCTAATGTCAGGTCACCCAGGGATTCAAGGCTCCTTGGAATCTGTGTGTGCCTGAGTGGCAACTCTGCTCAGACTCCAGGTAGCTCTCTGTGTCAGTCTGAATGCCCTGGTGGTGTGGGCTCATGGGGGATTACTTGATACCAGGGTTGGAAAAGTTCATGGCAGAAGTGTGGGTTCCCAGGGACTCTTATTCATTCACTATTTCTCCATAGTGAAGAAGCCTCTCTTGGCTCCCTGTTATTCTCTGGCGGGCAGCCATTCTGTTTCACTCCTCTTCATTCTCCATGAGTCAATTTGTTTCCTTGATGAATCCCAACGTGTTCACCTGGATGTTCCAGTTGAAGATCTAGTAATTACTCACCACTCTTTCTTCTCTCCATGAGAGTGGTTCACACTAGCTTTTAGTCAGCCATCCTGCTCCCTTCCCCTACACACTTATTAATAACTCAACTAAAACACCTCCAAGACCTTTGGAATGGCAATAAGAGGAGATCACCAGACGCTCTTCTTCATGAAAATCTATTGAGCTGGCAAAATTTAAAATAAACAATCGAAGTAGATGCTGACAAAATGACCAAAAAGGAACAGCTTTGGTCTGCAGCTCCCAGTGAGACCAATGTAGTAGGCAGGTGATTTCTGCATTTCCAACTGAGTGGTGCCTGGAACCCCAGTGAGACAAAACCTCACTCCTCTCACAAAGGGACTAAAGCCAGGGAGCCAAGTGGTCTTGCTCAGTGGATTCCACTCACACAGAGCCCAGAAAACTAAGAAATCCTGGCTTGAAATTCTGGCTGCCAACACAGCAGTCTGAAGTTGACCTGGGATGATTGAACTTGGTGGGTGGAGGGGGGTCCACCGCTACTGAGACTTGAGTAGGGAGTTTTCTCCTCACAGAGCTAAGGACTAAGTGGAACCCAACACAGTGTGGCAAAGCAACTGTGGCCAGACTGCCTCTCTAGATTCCTCTTTACTGGGCAGGGCATCTCTTAAAGAAAGGCAGCAGCTCCATTCAGAAGCTTATAGATAAAACTCCCATCTAATTAGAACAGAGCACCTGGGGGAAGGGGCAGCGGTGGGTGCAGCTTCAGTGGACTTAAACATTTCTACCTGAAAGATCTGAAGAGAAGAGCTGATCCTGACAGGAAGGGTTCTCTGAGCACATTGCTCAATCTCTGCTAAGTGACAGACTGCCTCCTCAAGCAGGTCCCTGACCCCAGTGTCTCCTGACTGGGAGAGGCCTCCCAACAGGGGTTGAAGACACCTCAAACTGGAGAGCTCCAGCTGGCATCAGGCTGGTGCCCCTATGAGACAAAGCTTCCAGAGGAAGGAGCACATAGCAATCTTTGCTGTTCTGCAGCCTCCACTGGTGATACCAAGGCAAAGAGGGTTTGGAGTGGACCTCCAGCAAACTGCGGCAGACCTGTAGAAGAGGGAACTGACTGTTAGAAGGAAAACAAACAAACAAACAGCAATAACATCAACACCAACAAAAGAACCCCACACAAAACCCAATCCATAGGTCCTAAACCTCAATGATCAAAGGTAGATAAATCCACAAAGATGAGGAAAATCCAGAGCAATAACACAGAGAATTCCAAAAACCAAAATGCCTCTTCTCCTCCAAATGACTGAAACTCCTTTCCAGCATGGGCACAAAACTAGACAGAAAATGTGTTTGATGAATTGACAGAAGTAGGCTTCAGTAGGTGGGTAATAACAAACTCCTCTGAGCTAAAGGAGCATGTTCTAATGCAATGCAAGGAAGCTAAGAACCTTAAGAAAAGGTTACAGGAACTGCTAGCTAGAATAACCAGTTTAGAGAAGAACATAAATGACATGGTGGAGCTGAAAAACACAGCAAGAGAACTTCATGAAGCATACACAAGAACCAATAGCCAAATTGATCAAGAAGAAGAAAAGATATCAGAGACTGTTTACTGAAATTAGGTGTGAAGACACGATTAGAGAACAAAGATTAAAAAGGAACCAAAAAAGCCTCTGGGAAATATGGGACTATTTGAAAAGACCAAACTTACGATGGATTGGGGTCTCTGAAAGTGACAAGAAGAATGGAACCAAGTTGGAAAACACACTTCAGGATATTATCCAAGAGAACTTCCACAACCTAGCAAGACAGGTCAACATTCCAACTTGGGAAATACAGAGAAGACAACTAAGATACTCCTTGAGAAGAGCGATGCAAAGACACATAATCATCAGATTCTTCAAGGTTGAAATGAAAAAATGTTAAGGGAAACTAGAGAGAAAGGTCAGGTTACCTACCAAGGGAAGCCCATCAGACTAACGTGGATCTCTCTGCAGAAACTCTACAAGCCAGAAGAGAGTGGAGACCAATATTCAACATCCTTAAAGAAAAAATTTTCAACACAAAATTTCATATCCAGACAAATTAAGCTCCAAAAATGAAGGAGAAATAAACTCCTCTCCAGTGAAGCAAATGCTAAGGGATTTTATCACCACCAAGCCTGCCCTACAAGAGCTCCTGAAGGAAGCACTAAATATGAAAAGGAAAAACCAGGACCAGCCCCTGCAAAAACACACCAAAATATAAAGACCAATGACACTAAGAAGAAACTGCATCAACTAGTGACACCAGCTAGGATCATAATGACAGAATCAAAGTCACAAAGTCAATAGCAATAGTAACATTAAATGTAAGTGGGCTAAATGCCCAAATTAAATGACACAGACTGGCAAATTGGATAAAGAGTCAAGACCCATCCGTGTGCTGAATTCAGGAGATCCATTTTACATGCAAAGACAAACATAGGCTCAAAATAAAGGGATGGAGGAATATTTACCAAGCAAATGGAAAGAAAAAAAAGTAGAGGCTGCATCCTAGTATCTGATAAAACAGACTTTAAACCAACAAAGATCAAAAAAGACAAAGAAGGGTATTACATAATGTTAAAGGGCTCAATGCTACAAGAAGAACGAACTATCCTAAACACATATGCACCCAATAAAGGAATACCCAGATTCATAAAGCAAGTTCTTAAAGACCTACAAAGAGACTTAGACTCCCACACAATAATAGTGGGAGACTTTAACACACCATTGATAATATTAGACAGATCAACGAGACAGCAAGCTAAAAAGGATATTCAAAACTTGAACTCAGCTCAGGAGCAAGCATACCTAACAAATATCTACAGAACTCTCCACCCCAAATCAACAGAATATACATTCTTCTCAGCACCACACAGCACTTATTATAAAATTGGCTACATAATTGGAAGTAAAACACTTCTCAGCAAATGCAAAGAAACAGGAAATCATAACAAACAGTCTCTCAGAACACAGTGCAATAAAATTAGAACTCAGGATTTAGAAACTCACTCAAAACCACACAACTACATGGAAACTGAAAACTTGCTCCTAAATGACTACTGGGTGAATAACCAAATTAAGGCAGAAACAGTGAAGTTTTTTGAAGTCAATGATAACTAAGACACAATGTACCAGAATCTCTGGGACACAGCTAAAGCAGTGGTTAGAGGGAAATGTATAGCATGAAATGCCCACATCAGAAAGTGGGAAAGATCTAAAATCAACACCCTATCATTGCAATTAAAAGAACTAGAGAAGCCAGAGCAAACACATTCAAAAGCTAGCAGAAGACAAGAAATAGCTAAGATTAGAGCAGAACTGAAGGAGACAGAGACATGAAAAACCTTCAAAAAAATCAATGAATCCAGGGGCTGGGTTTTAGAAAAGATCAACAAAATAGACCACAACCAAGACTAATAAAGAAGAAAAAAGAGAAGAATGAAACAAATACAACACAATATGATAAAGAAGAGATCACCACTGATTCCACAGAAATACAAAGGAACATCAGAGACTACTATAAATACCTCTACACAAATAAACTAGAAAATCTAGAAGAAATGGGTAAATTCCCGGACACATACACCCTTCCAAGACTAAACCAGGAAAAAGTTGAATCCCTGAGTAGACCAATAAGAAGTTCTGACATTGAGGCAATAATTAATAACATACCAACCAAAAAAAGTCCAGGACCAGATGGATTCACAGCCAAATTCTACCAGAGGTACAAAGAGGAGCTGCTACCATTCCTTCTGAAACTATTCCAAACAATAGAAAAAGAGGGAATCCTCCCTAACTCATTTTATGAGGCCAGCATCATCCTCATTGCAAAACCTGGCAGAGACACACCAAAAAAAGAAAATTTCAGGCCAATATCACTGATGAGCATCTATGCAAAGATCCTCAACAAAATACTGACAAACCAAATCCAGAAGCACATCAAAAAACTTACCCACAACGATCAAGTTGGCTTCATCCGGGGGATGCAAGGCTGATTCAGCATATGCAAATGAATAAACATAATCCATCACATAAACAGAACCAATAACAAAAACTACATGATTATCTCAATAATTGTAGAAAAGGCCTTCAATAAAATTGAACATTCCTTCATGCTAAAAACTCTCAATAAACTAGGTATTGATGGAACATATCCCAAAATAATAAGAGCTATTTATGACAGACCCATAGCCAATATCATACTGAATGACCGAAATCTGGAAGCATTCCCGTTGAAAACCAGCACAAGGTGAGGATGCCCTCTCTCACCACTCCTATTCAACAGAGTATTAGAAGTTCTGGCCAGAGTGACTAGGCAAGGGAAAGAAATAAAGCACATTCAAATAGGAAGAGAGGAAGTCAAATTGTCTGTTTGCAGACGACATGCTTGTATATTGAGAAAAGCCCATAGTCTCAGCCCAAAAACTCCTTAAGCTGATAAGCAACTTCAGCAAAGTCTCAGGATGCAAAATCAATATGCAAAATCACAAGCATTCCTACACAAGAATAATAGAAAACAGAGAGCCAAATCATGAGTGAACTCCCATTCACAATTGCTACAAAATAGTAAAATATGTAGGAAAACATCTTACAAGGGACATGGAGGAGGGAGAGGAAACAAACAAATGGAAAAATATTCCATGCTCATGGATAGGAAGAATCAATATTGTGAAAATGGTCATACTGCCCAATGTAATTTATAGATTCAATACTATTCCCATCAAACTACCACTGACTTTCTTCACGGAACTAGAATAAAACTACTTTAAAGTTCATATGAAAACAAAAAAGAGCCTGTACAGCCAAACAATCCTAAGCAAAACACAAATAAACAAAAAGCAAAAACACAACAAAACAAAACAAAGCTAGAGGCATCACGCTACCTGACTTCAAACTCTGCTACAAAGCTACAGTAACCAAAACAGCATGATACTGGTACCAAAACACATATATTGATCAATGGAACAAGACAGAGGCTTCACAAATAACACCACACATCTACAACCATCTGATCTTTGACAAGCCCAACAAAAACAAGCAACAGGGAAAGGACTACCTATTTAACAAATGATGCTGGGAGAACTGGCTAGCTGTATGCAGAAAATTAAAACTGGAACTCTTCCTTACATTTTATACAAAAAGTAACTCAAGATGGATTAAAGACTTAAATGTAAAATCCCAAATTATAAAAACCCTAGAAGAAAATCTCGGCAATACTATTCAGGACATGGGCATGGGCAAAGATTTTATGATGAAATCACTGAAAGAAATTTCAACAAAAGCAAAAATTGACAAATGATATCTAGTTAAACTAAAGAGCTTCTACACCACCAAAGAAACTATCATCAGAGTGAACAGACAACTTACAGAGTGGGAGAAAGTGTTTGCAATCTATCCATCTGACAAAGGGCTAATATCCAGAATCTACAAGGAACTTAAGCAAATTTGCAAGAAAGAAAAAAAAAACATTAAAAAGTGGGCATAGGACATGAACAGACACATCTCAAAAGAACACATACATGTGGCCAATAAATATATGAAAAAATGCTCAACATCACTGATCATTAGATAAATGCAAATCAAAACCACAATGAGATACCATCTCATGCTAGTCAGAATGGCGATTATTAAAAAGTCAAGAAATAACAGATGCTGACAAGGTTGTGGAGAAATAGGAACACTTTTACACTGTTGGTGGGAATGTAAATTAGTTCAACCATTGTGGAAGACACTGTGACGATTCCTCAAAGATTTAGAACCAGAAATACCATTTGACCCAGCAATTCCATTACTGGGCATATACCCAAAGGAATATAAATAATTATGTTATAAAGATACATGCATGTGTATGTTCACAATAGCAAAGACATGGAATCGGTCCACACGCCTATCAATGATAGACTGGATAAGGAAAATGTGGTACATTTACATTATGGAATACTATGCAGCCTTAAAAAGAAACAAGATCACGTCTTTTGAAGGAACATGATTGAAGCTGGGAGAACTTATCCTCAGAAAACTAACACAGGGACAGAAAATCAAATACCACATGTTCTCACTCTTAAGTGGGAGCTGAACAATTAGAACACGTGGACACAGAGAGGGGAACAACACACACTGGGGCCTGTCAGGGGAGGGGAGGGGACAGAGAGCATCAGAAAAAATAGTTAATGCCCGCGGTGATGGGTTGATGATAGGTTCAGCAAGCCACCATGACACATGTTTACCTATGTAACAAGCCTGCACATCATGCACATGTACTGCAGAACTTAAGAATTCTGGAGTTAAAAAATATAGTAACCAAAATGAAAATTTACTAGAGTTACCCAAGGGAATTTGAAGTGGCAGAAAAAAACTAATCATCAAACTTTGGGAGGGATCAATAGAGAGAATGTACTCTTAAGAACAGAGAGAGGAAAATAGAAAATGAATGGAGTCTCAGAAAATGTCAGACGCCATTAAATACACCGAATGTAATGAGAGTACCAGAAAGTGATGAAAAGTAAAAGAAAACAAAATAGTATCTGAAAATTAATGACTCCAACTTCTTGAATTTGATAAAAGTATTAATCAAGATACCCAAGAAGCTCAACAAACTCAAATTATAGTAAACATAGAGGCCTACACCCAGATACAACCCAGTCAAAATGTTGAAACTAAAGATAAAGTGAAAATATTTAAAGCATTGAGAGAAAATGACCCATCAGGAAGAAGAGAACCCAGTAAGATTAAAAGCTGCCTTCACACAATAAATGTAGACCAAATAATAATGGGATGATACAATATTCAAACTGTTAAAAAATTAACTAAAAATCTTATATGCCAGGAAAGCTATATTCAGAAAATAAAAGAAAAAGTTAATGGTCACAAAAATGACACAATAGGGGATTTCAAAACTCCATTCTGCAAAAAAAAGCAATAATTAACCAACAAAGCCCTGTCAAAAAAAATCACATTTTTGGCCTTCTCGAAACTTAATTTAGAAACTTCAGATAATGAAGAAAGAGTTAAAAAAAAAGAAAGCGCTAAATTTGTAAGAGAGCATTGTGGTATATAGATTCACCTATGTGCCACCTATTTATCAAATTGAATTTGTACCTTTGAGAATGGTGCTATGTTCTTTTTGTGGCTTGCTCCCAAGGGTGCAGTATCTATATTGCCTGTCTAATAGAATTTGGTCTGTACATTTGATTTCTAGTGGGTTTTCTAAAGAATGACTCAGGAGTTGCCTTGTTTTGCCCCACCTCAAAAAACATTCTTAAGGCTTAGTAGACTCCCTAGGTGATATTTCCAAATCTCTTGTTAAAAAGCTATACGAACTGCATTACTGGGAAAAGACATAGATACGACATATCACCAGGCAAGTGGAAATGGTCTTTTTTAAAAAAAGAGAGAGGTTTGGGAAGAAACACATGCAAGTATAAGGATTAGAAAGTTTCTGCATATTTCTGAGGAATCTGGAAGGTTAGACAATGCCAGCCTAAATAAATTACCAGAAAATAGTTTTAAGTAACACCAGGACTTTCACATTTAAACTGACCTTTAGGCTTCAAACAAATAAGAACTGAAGGCTAAGAAATATTCATACAAGGTCTGGTTAAATGTAGGAGTTTCTCGACACAGTCAAAATGAAAAAAAATGACAAGATATTTTTGTTGGCCTGAGTCATTTCAGAAAAACTGTGTCAAATTACCAGCTGACCACTAAGGTATCAGAATAAGAACATCAGTGACCACACACAACAAAATATACATTCTTATAAAAATAGTTACAGTAGTCACTAATAAATCAATAAACAACAACCTACAACAAGTAGCAACAACAAACCCTGGTGAGGGGAAGGTGATCTCATTTCCAGAGTTAAATTATTAAAATCTTCAAAATATTCAGTTTTCAACAAAAAGCTATGAGGTGTGCAAGAAAACAAAAAAGCATAGCCAATTCACAGGAAAAAATAATAAACAGAGGAAGCCAAGGTATTGGATACAATAGAAAGAACTTTAAATCAATTATGTTTAATATTATCAGAGAACTAAAAGAAATCATGTGCAAAGAACTAAAGGAGTCAGAAGAATGATGTCTCCTCAAAGGGAGAATATTAATACAAACACAGAAATAATAATAACAATAAAACTTAAAATTCTGGAGCTGAAAAGCAAAATAACCAAAAAGAAAAAAATTCACTTGAAATGTTCAACAGAAGATTTGAATAAGCAGGAGAAAGAATTAGCAATGTTCAAGTTAGATAAATGGAAATTATCCAATCTGAGGAGGAAACCTGACTAGAACCTAACAAATTTATGGCCCACCATCAAGCATAACAACAAGACTATAACTGAAATCTCAGGAGAGGAAAGAAAAAGAGGCACAAACAATAGTTGTTGAAATAATGGCTGAAAATTTGCCACATTTTATAAAACACATAAATATAAACATTCAAGAAGCTCCACAAATTTGAAACAGAATAAAATCAGAGTTTGACAGAGAGACGCATTGAATCCAACTGTTAAAAGGCAAAGGCAAGGAGAGAATCCTGAAAGCAGCAAGAGAGAAGAGATTTTTCACATAGAATGTATGCTCAATAAGATTAAAATCCAATTTCTCTTTAGAAGCCACAAAGGGCAGAAAGCAGTGTGTAGAGGACTACGTGCTCACAAAGGAGACGTTCCCAATAAGTCCTGCTCTTGCAAACGAAGCAGGGCATTCCTTCCCTGCAAACAGGGAGGACAAAGGAGCCAGCTGCAAACAGCAGACCCTGGGGCTTGTTTATGTGTAAACATCTTGAAAATCCAGAAAGTCAGGGAAAGGTCAGAAAAACAACAATGTGTCTTGTGACTTGGTAACACTCCACAAATGACTGTATAAAATAAAGCAGAGCATGTCGTTTGGGGCAGCCACCATGTTTGTCTTGTCTTGTGTTGTCTTGTGTGTTCATTCCTTTGTTTAGGAAACACGCGGACCCCAACAGCAGTGGAATGTTATACAAGTGCTGAAAGAAAACTAAAACCCTATCAATCAAAATTATTCATTAAGCAAAATCTCCTTCAAAATGTAGCAGTAATCAAGATATTTCCAAGTAAATAAGAACTGAAGGAGTTCATTTCTAGTAGAACTACTGAAAAGAAAGTGCTAGTGTTTCTGGCTGAAATGAAAGGACACTAGACAGTAACTCAGTCATAGGAATAAGGAATATTGGTCAAAGTAACTATGCAGGAAAATAGAAAAGAGAATATTATTGTACTTAGATTTGTAATTGTATCCTTCAAAAGGATATAATTATAAACATATCACACCTAACAAAAGTGCCCCCAAAATACACAATGCAAAGATAAACAGAGTTGAAGAAGAAATAGACGGTTCTTCAATAATAGTTAGAAACTTTAATTAAATACTTTCAATAATGATAGAACAACTAGATGATAATAATAAAACAGATGGCTTGAAAACAATTACAAAGCAAAGATACTTAACAGGGAGTAAACACCACAATGCACAAGGAACAGTCTTCAGCATAGACTATGTATTAGGCCACAAGCAAATTTTAGCTGACTTCTAATATTGAATTTAAATTATCTTTTTTCCAAGACAATAGAATAAAACC
>NW_016804781.1:11608-13518 GCF_001698545.2 Rhinopithecus bieti | reverse complement strand
CTTCATGTATATTTGGAAGTTTTCTAACTCACCTCTCTCTAACTTCATGCTTCTCCACATTGTAATTTCATTCAATTTCTATGCAATAAAACATTATTGAACAACTACTATTTTAAAACACTATGAAGGCCAGAATTTTATGCCAAGATACCATGTAAGGTTTCTTTTCAAAATGTGGTTGAAATCCCGATTCATTATGTCTATGGCATCTTCTTAACCTACTAGTCTAATAATACCAGCATATTAAATTGCATTTTATTATAAGACCTAAAATGATATTACTTGAAAATATTATTCAGTTAAGCATTGCCATCAGTATATGAGATATTTACATATAGCACATACACTGAGGAGAGATGAAGAGATGCTACATAATATAATAAGGCTTCATTGATTTAGGCATATTTGGTTCTTTTTTTCATACCAGGACCATGACACTCTAGTGAAGGAGTTCATTAAAAGTTAATAGTGCTCTGAAAGTAGAGTGAAAAAACAAAGACGAACAATCACATACTGTGTTGTGTTGCCTAGGATATTCTCTGAGTAACACAGAGTTAAACTAAAAGAAAGAATGTAAACAATAGATGTCTATCAAGGACAGGTCCTTTGTTTGATCATAGAATTCTTAATGTAATAAAGTCCGTTAGCATTTCTGGTTACAGTTTTATCCACAATGGTACTATGTGTTGAATTATGTTTCATACCCATCAAAATTCGTGTTGAAATTTGATCCCCTTTTGGTGGCGTTTGAAGGTTAGGCCTAGTGAAAGGTGTTTAGGTCATAAGAACACACCCCTCATAAATAGATTAATGTCCTCTCTTGAGAATGAGTAGATTCTGTCTCTTGCTGGAGTAAAATAGTTCCCACAAAAGCAGATGGTTAAAAGGAGTCTGGCTTCCTCAGCTTTTCTCTCTTACTTCCTCCTTTCCTATGTGATCTCTTTGCACATGCCTACTTCTCTTCTCCTTTCCATCATGAGTTGAAGTAGTATGATGCCCTCAAAAGAAGCCAGGAAGATGCTGGAGCCATGCTTCTTGAACTTCCTAGCCTACAGAACAGTGAGCAATATAAATCTCTTTTCTTTAATTTCTTTCTTTCTCTCTCTTTTTTTTTTTTTTGATGGAGTTTCACTCTTTTTGCCCAGGCTGGGGTGCAATGGCATGATCTCGGCTCACTGCAACCTCTGCCTCCCGGTTTCAAGCACTTCTCCTGCCTCAGCTTCCCTAGTAGCTGGGATTACAGGCACCCGCAACCAGGCCAGGCTAATTTTTGTATTTCTAGTAGAGAGGTTTCACCATGTTGGCCAGGCTGGCGCAAACTCCTGACCCCAAGCGATCCGCCCTCCTTGGTTTCCCAAAGTGCTGGGATTACAGGTGTGAGCCACCATGCCCAGTCTCTTTTCTTTATAAATTATCCAGGTGCAAATATTCTATTATGGCAACATAATTCTGTTATATTTACCTAAGACAGGTGGATACTTTAGAAAGTTTCCTTGAGGTACCATTTCTCAAGAGTATGGGCCATCTTCTGCAATGTTGGTCCTTTGTAACTTATAGAGGCATAGTGGCATAGTCTATATTACATTTTCTTTATTTTAAAACAATGTTAGTCAAGCAGTATGCAGATATGATAATAAAAGAATAAAAACAAATGGATTTAGAAGTGTTATGGAATTAGAAAAGAAACTATATTAACAAGGAAGATGCCTATTTCAGTGAAGTCTATCACTTTGGTTTAGACAATATATAAAATATTTATCCATCAGTTGACAATAAAATAGAATGGAGTGTATTTCAGAATTCATAGGTACTCAAAATAACCAAATTTTATTTATTTCCCTCATCCTCCTCCTTAAAAACCTGATTCAGCCCTTTGTGACTTTTAATTAGTTTTATAATGAGAAACAGGA
>NW_016804781.1:3569-7718 GCF_001698545.2 Rhinopithecus bieti | reverse complement strand
GATCCACCCATCTCGGCCTCCCAAAGTGCTGGTATTACAGGCTTGAGCCACCGCACCCGGCCTAAATACACTTTTAAAGACTACTGGTAAAATACAAATGCCTTCAAAATGTAAATATGGGTCTAAATTATGCAGGACAAATACTAGGTTTGCTAAATGATTTAAGGTCATCGACTGCTTCTTTGGCTTTTGAAAATTGTTTAACTTGCCTGCTTTACACTTTGGTAAATCCTGGGGGCATATGGAGTTTACCATACCCCTAACTATGCTGGAAAGAGTCAGACCTTATCTGTGCCTAGTACATAATTAAAATAACTTATCAGGTTTTGTATTAAAGTTAAAAATCGCTTCTACCTATCTGACAAAGGTCTAATATCCAGAACATACAAGGAAGTTAAAAAATTTACAAGAAAAAAAAACACCCCATCAAAAAGTGGGCAAATGACATTAACAGACACTTCTCAAAAGAAGACATTTATGCAGCCAACAAACATATGAAAAAAATACTCATCATCACAGGTCACTAGAGAAATGCAAAGCCAAACCACGAGATATCATCTCATGCCTGTCAAAATGGTGATTATTTAATAGTCAAGAGAAAACAGATGCTGGCAAGGCTGTGGAGAAATAGGAAAGTTTTACATTTTTAGTGGAAATGTAAATTAGTTCAACCATTATGGGAAACACTGTGACTATTCCTCAAGGACCTAGAACAATAACTACCATTTGTCCCAGCAATCCCATTACTGCGTATATACTCAAAGGAATATAAATCATTCTATTACAAAGATACATGCACACATATGTTTATTGCAGCACTATTCACAATAGCAAAGACATGGAATCAACCCAAATGCCCACCAATGATAGACTGGATAAAGAAAATGTGGTACATATACACAGCAGAATTTTATACAGCCATACATATGCAGGAATGAGATCATGTCTTTTTCAGGGACATAGATGTAGCTGTAAGTCATCATGTACAGCAAAGTAACACAGAAACAGAAAAGCAAACACTGCACGTGCTCACTCATAAGTGGGAGCTGAACAATGAGAACACATGGACACAGGGAGGGGAACAACACACACTGGGACCTGTTTAGTGGTGCAGGGAGGGAGACCATCAACATAAATACCTAATGCATGTGGGGCTTAATACCTAGGTGATGGGTTGATAGGTACAGAAAGGAACCATAGCACACATTTACCTATGTAGCAAACCTGCCCCTTTTGCACATGTATCCCAGAAAAAAAAGTACTAATAGTTACCATTATACCATGTAACTGAGACTACTAAAAATAGATTTACATGCAAGGTGTGTAAGAAAAACAAAATTGTTTTAGTAAAAGAGTATAAGATGGTATGGGAATTTAAATTTTGCCGAGTTTAGATGGTTAAAGAATTGTTTTAAATTGGATAAGATAAAGCTAAAGGTTTAAAACAGTTTTGGAAGGTTTGTAAAAATTAATTTTGTAAAAGAAATTCTATGTGGGAACGTAATGACTAAATTAAAAGGGGATCATATGTTTTCATAAGTTGAGCATTGAAATAAAAGCACAAGGTTTTCTTAAAGCACTGATATGCTCTTTAACAAAAATTTGTAAGGAGTTATAAAAGGTTTATAAGAATCTCATCACATGGTCAAACTTGTTAAGATTAGATAGAATTATCTGTAAGGTTTCATTTTTAAAATTTGAGGTTGACATTAACAGTAGACTAATGTATGGGTGAAATTTGGCTTTCTCTTGATCAAGATTTCAGGTAATATTAAAGGATAACAAAAGATTTTTGTTTGCCTTGCTAATAAACTACCAAAAAAATGGAAGGAAAGACAGAGGACTGATTGTCTGGAAAGCTAAGTCTTCTCTCTTAATGAGTAAAAGATTTTTGCCCTTTTAAAATGTTTTACAATCATCATTTTGTCTAAATAAATAACTTATGGTAATCTGAAATTCTATTTCACAATTTCAGGCATTTTAAATCTCTAGCATATTTAGCAGGCTTCCCAAAATCAAATTTCAGCTTCAAAAACTGTATTTTCTGACCCTTAGCTTTTGGATGCTAGAGAGGACCTCCAGAGCATCCAAAAGGGAGGCAAACAGGATTATTTGACATGTGTAGCTACATGGAATTGCCAAAATGAAAATACCATTTAATCTTCTTCAGGTTGTATTTTAGTGGATAATATTAATATATGTTCCAAAATTGTATGGGATTTTTAAATGCTAATGTCTGAGTATATGCTTTCAATCATAATTAAGGTTATTATGTTAAGTTACCATTAACCATAGAAATAATCACATTTCTTTACCAATCATGATTTTGACTGTGACTACCTGAAGACATTTTGTCATTCTCATTCAGAGACTATTGTTGTCTTGCTCTGATCCTCTTCGAAAGATGGTTTATAATCAGCTATAATACTTTAACAGATGCTCTCAAATTCAAGATTCTGATAATTTTGTTGATTGTGACATTGGAATAGAAGAAGAACTTACAGGACTCATGAAGAGCTGAAATGTTCATGAATATCAAGCAGAACAAGAGTTAATGAAATGCACTAAACTAATAAAAACTGAAGTAATCCTTTTTTAACTTTTTGCTTAAAACGTTGCTGATTCTTTGTTTTTCAGATTCAGGACAACTTTTATTTTGAGCTATTTACAGCTTTTAACAATTGAGTAAGGTATATACTTATGAACAAAATTTGGAGCATATTTGTTTCTCTCTGCCTGCTTTCTCCAGAATTTGGAAATTATTTGTGAGTACTCTTAACATATGGAAATATACTTATTTGCATAAGTACAGTAAGAATCAATTTTCTTTGGCAACAGGATGCAATTGAAGAAACTGGTTGTTTTAGCGAGGATTTGACTGGAGGAGTGTGCTTCCCCTTAAGGAATCAAGATTGCCTTGCAGAGCCAATAAAAGTCTCTAGGGGAAACTGACCTCATACCTTCCCTACACAGCCCCTGTGCAGGGTTCATAACCTGTGGTGAGTGAAGAATGTCAATTTCTAACAATCTCAGAAGCCCCAATTTATCGTGGGACCTCAGGAAGAGAGAATTTTACCCAATTCATAGGTATTTGAAGGTACAAACTCATGGCTGGGTTTAGCTTTAAAAAGCCTTATCTGAGATTTCTCATGGAACAGAGTTCCATCAAAGCCAACTTAAAAGCCTATGTGAAAGATCATTATTCTTGCTGCACTTTATGCAAGTAATCAGGACAAGTATAAGACTAAAGTTTATTTTGCAAACAACTCAGTCTTATAATGATTTGTTTTTAACAAAAATGAGGACTGGAGTAAGAAAGATTATGTTTCAAAACTTATCATAAACTTGTTATTAAATTCTAATTTCATTAGTTGTTCTTAAGTTTTTGTCTGCATTTTAGACTAACCGTGCTTGTTCCTGTGAACCAACCAGTGATCTCTTGCTGCAGCTCAGGAGAAACAAAAGGGATGGGTAATGTAAAAATCTGGATTAATATTCTAGTCTGGGCAATTATCCTGCAAATCCTGCCAGGTGATAGGAGTAAATAGGGTGTCCATAAGCTGGAGGTTTCTTTGGGGAAAAAAAACCAAGGGAGCTGAACAAAGCCAAGCCCCATGTACCCAAATCTTGGCAGGCATAAATATAGCCACTAGTTATCTAAGCATGTTGGCAGCCTCAGGATTTTTGGGCTGTCCTTACACCCAGTTCTGATACATGTCTTCTAATAACCTAGTTTGTCTCTTCTCACCTTCAGGCCATCAAATTCCAAACGGTCATGCAACCAGAGTCTCAGACGATGGCTCCTATTTACTGGATACCCTTAGATAGGCCTCTGAGACAGATTTGGCTGCTGTTTTCCCAAAACAGAGCCTCTTGTCAGCAGAAAGCAGGTAATATTTGTCAACATACTTCTCCTAACAGCAGTTGGATATACCTCTTCATACGGGGAAATTGGTAGGTTCAGGAGGCAGACAAATTCCTAGCCAGATAAGAGGGGGTCCCTGGTGAAACCCTACCGCCAAGTCAAAGACAGTTTAAAGCCTGAAAGCCAAGCTACAAGTCAAATCCATGGACCACATTGAGAACCTGTCTTCCCATTTGGATGCTTAAATGGTCACCTCTAATGATTATGAAAAAAAAAAAAAAAAA
>NW_016804781.1:0-2387 GCF_001698545.2 Rhinopithecus bieti | reverse complement strand
CTGAATGCAGGAAAGAGCCACCACCTATGAAGTTTGAAGTCTCTTCAAGACCTGTGTTGAAATACCTTCAAACATGAAAAAAAAATTATAGAAAGTGTTATATTCAAAATACGTGGAAAACAATAAAATTAAATACTTACATATAAACTTTGGTATATAT
The DNA here is from genome assembly GCF_001698545.2 of Rhinopithecus bieti. Classification (NCBI taxonomy): domain Eukaryota; kingdom Metazoa; phylum Chordata; class Mammalia; order Primates; family Cercopithecidae; genus Rhinopithecus; species Rhinopithecus bieti. Next base: position 2,227 of record NW_016804781.1, on the reverse strand, counting down.
CAAGCTATGTGTAACATACATTTTGCATATGTTAACCCCTTTAATTTTCACAATAGTATTATAATCATTCCCTTGTTACAGATGAAGTATGTGAGACATAGAGAAGTTATTCAACTTGCTCAAAATCACATGATCTGCAAATTGCAGTCAGACTAAAAGGGCAAATTGGCTGACACTGTGTGTGTGTGTGTGTGTGTGTGTGTGTGTGTGTGTGTGTGTGTGTAGTTTGTGTGTAGTAAAGTCTCACTGAAGAAGGCCAGATTGAACTGGTCAAATTCCTGACAATGTAAAGAGAAGATTACAACTCAATTAACAAAACAAAAAAAAGTAACGACTGATGTTTAATGCATACTTATGACTGTGGAGAGACATTTTCAAAGTTGAAGGATTCCCTCAGAAACCCAATTAATAACAGTTTTGTAAGAAGGCTCATATCTTTGCATAGGCACTATATTAAAAAAAAAACACTTCTTAAGTATGTACTTATGTTATCCATTTTTATTAAGCATAGCTATATGTCTCAGAAAAAAGGTCTAATTAGCAAGATTGGATTTCATACCTCTAAAAAATTAGTTTCCATTCCTGGACTAAGACTACTGACCTCAGTGGAAATGTAACTGGTGGCGAATACAACTGGTAGTAAAAGATTGGCAATATCCAGACCTTTGAGTGCAGTGTTTAAACACAAAATAATGAGCTTCTGGGGAGCATAGAGTGCAAAGCCAATCTATTTCAATGACAACAGATATCACACTATTGTCTTCACATCACTGTTACATAGTATTCCTTTTTAATCATTATCTACAAGGATGAATTGATCTATGGTGATAGAATATAATTGATTTCCCAAAGTTTCAAAGCCTATAAAATACTTTGATTAGCTTTAATTAATTTGAAGTCTCTTCATTTTAATTTTAGGTTAAAAGTCCTATAAATATCAGTTGTTTTCCTCTGCTATTGTCTTGATTCAGCTTCATTCTAGCATTACTGAAGTAATTAGCAGCCATCCATCCCCCTTTACCCAATAGGCACTTAGTTATCCAATAGACACTGCTGATATCCTATTTCAAAACTACTTTGAAAAACATAATGTAGCGGCTTCATTAAAAATAAAATGCTACTATTAGTAAAATGACTTGGTTGACTATTGTCCTTCCTTTACTGTCATATAAATGAATAGGATAGTAAATGAGCAATGCTAGGAGAGTAAATGAGCAATACAAATCTAATTTGGGGACCATCATTCAGTATGCATTCTACATCCATAAGAAAGCCCCACCAGGAATGTCAGGCAATCATCAGGAGATGGTCAGGCAGTTGTCACACTGCCTCTCATTCCTGTTCTAAAGCTTTTTAATAAACATAAACTCCTGCTCTAAAACTTGCCTTAGTCTCTCCTTCTGCTTTATTGCCCTCAGTCAAATTCTTTCTTCTGAGGAGGCAAGAATTAAGGTTGCTGCAGACTTGCACAAATTCACTGGTGGTGACTTGGATAATTTCACCACCACTTACAACCGTATGGGTTATATCTGGGTTAAAGTTAATATCTAAGCTAAACACATTGATTGAGTTATAGATTCCAAACCATAAACATAAAATAAGATTTCTAAAATAAAAATATAACTCAGTAGTTTTCAGACTATGGTTAATAGTGCCTACGTGTTCCATGAATGTTTGATGTAAATTTTACATTTTAAACATTTGTCTTAAGGAATTAACCAAATGATTAAATGTACATTCAAATATGTCATATACCAAATTTTAGCTTTTTGTTGAGACATCAATCCTGTTGATTTGTCAGTTTAACAACTTTTTTCTGCATACATGAGAATAAAGCAGTCCATGACATCTGTAGAATGTACTCGAAAATTTTGCAAGTACACTATTGACTAAGTTTGCACTGCTAACACAGTATTGAAAAAAATGTCCTATCCGTAATTATGAAAGTAAACTCTATAAGCCAATCTATGGCTACAGTGCATACAAGTTATGAGTGTGTCAATTAAAGGCCCAGTGTGGCACAAGAATACCTCCTTAGCACATAAGTTACTCAACAATAATTTGAGTAGTCAAAAAGGAAAGAAGTAGGACATTGTTTTGGATTTAGATTTTATTGAAAATGCTATTTCTTTCTTATTCAAGTTAAATACTTATGACAAGAAATCAAATCAACTGTTAAAACTAATACCAACAATTTGTTCTGTTTTTTTAAAAGCTTTTATCATTT
>NW_016804780.1:4684-7677 GCF_001698545.2 Rhinopithecus bieti | reverse complement strand
TATTTGAGCAGTTTATACAAACTAATAGTAATAACATTAAGACACCCAATAAAAATATATAAAAGATCACAGATAATTTTTAGAAGAGAAAATACAAAAGAGATATAAATGCATTAAAAACTCTTAAACATTATTAGTAATCTAAAAACCAATAAAACAACTTATTTTTATCATTCATGTTTGAAAAGTTTTTAAAAATACCACCAATACTACCAATATCAATACCACCAATGTATTTACCAATACAGTAAGGAGTATGAAATCTCACATACTACTTGATATGGTTTGGATCTGTGTCCCCACCAAAATCTCATGTTAAATTGTAATATTCAGTGTTGGAGCTGATGCCTGGTGAGAGGTGATTGGATCATGGAAATGGTTTCTCATAGTTAAATGCGAGCCCACTTGGTGCTTTTATCACGATAGTGAGTTTTTGTAAGATCTGTTTATTTGTTTTGTTTGCTTGTTTGTTTTTGAAGTGAGTTCTCACTCTGTCGCCCAGGCTGGAGTGCTGTGCCTTGATCTTGGCTCGTTGCAACCTCTGCCTCCTGGGTTCCAGAAATTCTCCTGCCTCAGCCTCCCGAGTAGCTGGGATAACAGGTGTGCACCACCACGCCCGGCTAATTTTTGTATTTTTAGTAGAAACGTGGTTTCTCCATGATTCTCCATGTTATCCAGGCTGGTCTGGAACTCCTGACTTCAGGTGATCCACCTGCCTTGGCCTCCCAAAGTGCAGTGCTGGGATTACAGGTGGGAACCACCATGTCTGATTTTTTTTGTTTTTTTTTAATACAGTCTTGCTCCATCACGCAGCCTGGAGTGCAATGGCGTGATCTCAGATCACTGCAACCCCCATCTCCCGGGTTCAAGCAATTCTCACGCCTCAGCTTCCTGAGTAGCTGGGATTACAGGTGCATGCCAGTTTGTAACATGTTTTTACATTTTTTTTTTTTTTAGAGTTTTCATCTTCCTGCTTACATTACCTATCTGTTTTTTTCATGTTGTCTACTTTTTCTATTAGAGGTCTTAGCATGTTGATCACAGTTATTTGAAATTTCCAATGTAATGCTTTCAAAATTTCAGCCATATCTGAGTCTGATTTTGATGCTTACTTTCTCTCTTCAAACGATTTTTTCCTGGTAAAGCACAGTTTGTAATTTCATTGTTGTTGAAAGCTAGACATAATGCATTGGGTAAAAGGAACTGAGTTAAATACTATTTAAGAGTGAGGTTTTATGTTCATCTGTCTAAGAGCAAAGCTGTGTTTAACATTTTCTTTACCTGGAAGGGTCAGATGCTAAAATTTCCTCTGGTATTCTAGTTTTTGCACCCCCTCCTCCTTTTTTGTATTTGGATTTATCTAAAGATTCCTTCTTAAATAGCATCTGAGCCTTAGAGCTCTTTTGTTTATAATTCCCTATTATTATATGAGAGGCTTATTGGTATGATGGTAAAGTGTAGGGGAGAGAAAGTAGTCTATAATCCTATGATTAGGTCTCCATCTTTCCATCTTTTAGTAAGCCCGTGCTTCTGGACTGTTTCCTTCACAAGTTCTTCTTGACTGTTCCCCAACATCCAGTCTCAAGTTAAGTAAGACGAAAGGCTAGAAGGAATTAGAGTTGAGTACTTCCTTTCTCCCATGTTGGCTATACTCTGGCAAAACCCACCTTGGTTCGGCGCTAATAAAATACCTTTTTTTGAGGACAGCCTTTTCAAGAAAACAGATTGCATTTTTAAAAATGGTTACTTTTCCCCTTCTTCTGACCAAAGCATAAGAAGCTTTTATTCTAATCTTAATGCTGAACACCAGGTGGGGTTCCTAGTAGTAAAACTCACAAAAGTGTGGGGACCTCCTAAGACCCATTACCTAGAAGTTTTTATCTCTCGAGGTGGTCCATGCTCAACTTCCAGCAATTAGTCAATTGTGCCTTAAAATCTCCTACCAGGATGCAGCAGCAGCTTTTTATTCCAGGAAGCCAGTACAGTCTGTATACACCAGCTTCTCCAGTTTTGGGGGTCATAACTTACTCTATAACTTCAATTCTCTGACAAATCTAGGAAGAGTTACTGACATCTGGTTTTTTCAGCTGTTTGCTTGTTGTGAGAAGAGGAGTGACAACTTTCAAGCCCCTTGCATTTCACACCTTACGCATTGTACATTTTAACAGTTTTATTTTTCTACTTTAAAACAATGTTTATTTTCAAAAAATTGGAAAAAACCGGGCTCAAACACCCAACACAAAATAACTGTAAACCTTTCCTTATTTGGTAAATGTTTCAAGGGTGCTTTATCTATCTATCTATTTATTTATTTACTTACTTACTTATTAGAGATGAGATGTGTGTTGCCCAGGATGGAGTCCAGTGACTACTCATAGTGTGATCATAGTGCACTACAGCCTCAAACTTCTGGGCTCAAGTGATGCTCCTACCTCAGCCTCCTGAGTGGCTGGGACTACAGGGATCCATCACCATTCCTGGTCAGATACTTTATTTTTTAAGTACAAAAAAATATGCTCATAGAAAAATTTCAAGTGGTACAGAAAATGAAATGTGAAAAGTTAATATCTTCCTCAATTTTCTTTTGTCAGAGATAATTACTATGAGCATTGTATTGTGTGTCCTTCAAAAATTGGACTGTGCATACATCAGCATATTTATCATGTTTTATATCAAATGGATTATTCTATATTTAGTCTTCTACAATTTGCGTTTTAAAAAAAAATATAGTTGAGATTATAGCATACATACAGATTTATATTTTGCTTTTTAAATTTTGTATTATAAACATTCCTCTTCATATTTTAACCCTTAATAGGTATCATAATAGTTGTCTTCATTATATAAATATACCGCAATATACTTAATTAAACTGTCTTGTTGAGCATTCAGTTTTCTCGTAATGTTTGCTCTTCAATCATTCATTTAACAAATACTTATTATTTATCAGGTGCCAGTTCCTGTACATGTCAGTGCAAATACAACATATATAT
>NW_016804780.1:0-3154 GCF_001698545.2 Rhinopithecus bieti | reverse complement strand
ATTGGAGGCAGGGGACTGTTGAATGTGTCCCAGAACAAAGAAGATAGAAAACTTGTTGAAAATATTTTGAGATATGTATTTCTTTGATCAAAAATGTTTATGAAGAACCTACCATGTATGTATAAGGTGGTTCTTTTATAAGCATAGTCTTTTGTCTTAGGAGCTTAAAGGTTTCCAGTCTAATATGTTTCTTTTCATTCGACAGACAAGAGAGAAAGAACAAGTAAGCAGACAAGAAAGAATTAAAAATTGCCAAAAGTTTTACAAAAATGCAATAGAGTTGGAGTAAAACAAGCACAAAACAAAAATGTTACTGAGATGCCCAGATACAGAGAAAACCATAAACTTCCCCCTTTTTTTTCCACTGTGGAAGCCTAGCCTGAATCACTCATTCAGCTATTATTTATTCATTTGTGCTATTCAACAAACCTTTCCTGGGTGACTATTATGTGGAGAGTTGTGCTTAGCAGGTAGGAAAGACAGGGAGCTCATGGTTTGGGATCTTAGGTAGCTACATTAATAACGATCATACAAGGTAGAGAGCATAAAGAGTGTGTGTTCTGGGAGGTCAAGAGAAGCAGGAGTCACTGAGCTATAGCAAAATCACAGGGAAAAGTAAATCATAAAGGTCCATTTTGCTACCACACTGCTCACCGTGGGAGTTCTAGAATTTATTAGAGGCACCTCCAATTGGCATTTGTGCAGTTTCTGATCCTTTTGGCCATCTATTGTCCTGTTAATTGTTCTCCAAAATGGTGTAAAAAGCATTGGAGATAGCATTTTAGTTTTGTTGTTGTTTTCATTCCTAAATTTGAATTCATTATATTTTTTGGCCATGTTTTTCCTGCTTCTCTGATTTTCCCAATTTTAAAATGGTAGTCAATCAGAAAATATATTTTATACACTGCACAGCTTTTTTTGCTTCATTGTTGGTGTTTCTGTCATTTACTAGCTCTGTGACCTTGGATAATTTACTTTCCTCTCCCAGTCTGCAAAATGGAGAGAGTAATAACACCTGCTTCATAAGATTGTTTTGAAAATTTAACGGCATGAATATAAAGTGCATGGAAGAGTGTGTACCCAACAAGCATGAGTTATCTTCCTTCTGACTCTTTTCATAAGATTCAAAGAAGACAGTGTTTAGGAGTCAGAAGATGCCAACTACTTATCTTAAAATGTTGTTGGGAAGGCTCCAGGACAAAATGGATGAGAAGTAAAAAGCACTCTGCAAAACCATAGTGCACATGGAAATGTAAGATGTTATTATTTGAATGCTGAGCAGTGCTTCTAGAATTACAAGGAAGCTATCCAGTAATTGCGATTCTGAAAGTGCCCTTAGTCAGGCTTCTCCCCTACTAAATTTATTTCCTAATAGAATGAGTCAAACCTGCTGTCGTTGCTGATGAAAATGCTCTTACAGCTTAATGAAGATATCAGCTGCCCTGTGTATGTGCTGGGGAGGATAATTGAGGGGTAAGCATAAGTGTCTGGAATGTCAATCACTGTTTTAAACACTTCATTTATTGGAAAAGTTTGAATTTCGGGCCATTTTTTCCTCTAAGTTATGAACTCAAAATTCTCAATCAATTTAGAAAGTTTATTATGCCAAGGTTAAGGACATGCCGATGACACAGCGTCAGGAGGTCCTGATGACATGTGCCCAATGTGGTCGGGGTACAGCTTGCTCTTACACATTTTAGAGAGACATGAGACATTAATCAATATATGACGTACATTTGTTCCGTTTAGAAAGACAGGACAGCTTGAGGTGGGGGCTTCCAGGTCATATGTAGATAAGAGTAAAAAGCTGCATTCTTTTCAGCCCTTGATCTGCCTTTCACTGAATACACAACTTAGTCTAGCTCAATGAATCTGTATTTTTACATAAACAATAGGGCAGAGGAAGCAATCAGATATGCATTTGTCTCAGGTGAGCAGAGTGATGACTTTCTGTCTCACCAGGTTACATTGCCAGGGTAAAATTCAACAGAATTGCTTTAGGGTAAAGATTTTGAGGTCCACAAGATATTTCCTTGTGGGAAAATTGTGAAAGAGGCATGTAGCTTTTTAAAATATTTGTAGCTATCTTATTTAAGAATAGAGTGGAAGGCAGGTTGACCCAACCTCACAGTTCCCAGTCTGACATTTCCTTTTGCTTAGTAATTTATTTTCCTTCCATACTCTAAAATTAACAGCCATTCAGGAAACTGTCAGTGTTTTGTCATTCTGTCCCTTGCTCCTGGGGCAAAGTTTCTCATATGCTCCATGCATTTCTGACAAAATTGCCTCTCAAAATATAGTCTTAACATTACCTGTATCAAAATTACCTAAGAGCGTGTTAAAATGACAATGCACAGACCCCACCCCAGACCTACTGAATGAAACCCCCTAGCAGTAGTGCTGTCAAAACTGCATTTTAAAGCCTGCCCATTTGATTCTATATATGATAGCACTGATGACTGCCTTAAACTAATGTAATAGAAATAATTTCTTAAAATATACAAACATGGTAAAAAATATTAAACAGTTCAAAAGAATTTATCCTGAAAGATAAACCTCCCATATTTTCTCTGTTCCTCTGTCCAGATATAGCTGTGAACACTGAATATCTGAGACAGGTTAATTGAGAAAGTTTATTTTGCCAAGGTTGCGGACACACACCCACGAAAGCCTCGGAGATTCTAATGACATGTGCCCAAGGTGGTCAGGGCACACCCTGGTTTTATACATTTTAGAGAGAAATGAGACACCAATAAATATATGTAAGATGTACATTGGTTGCCCCCAGAAAGGCGAGAAAAGCAGAAAGGAGGCTTTCATGTCACAGGTTCATGAGAGACAAATGGTTGCATTCTTTTGAGTTTCTGATTAGCCTTTCCAAAGGAGGCAATTAGATACACATTTGTCTCAGTGAGCGGAGGGATGACTTTGAATGGAATGGGAGACAGGTATTCACTAAGGAGTTCACAGCTTGACTTTACCCGTTAGCTTAGTGATTTGGGGGACCCAAGATTTATTTTCCTTTCACATTTTCCCCATTAAAAAAAAATCTTTTGGAGAAAGCATTTAAAAGGAAAATGAGTCACTGGTCTCAGGTGTTGTCTCAGCTCCGAAGTCTAGAAAGTTTTATTCCTAGACGGTGTGAAAGAAAATT
>NW_016804779.1:9325-22079 GCF_001698545.2 Rhinopithecus bieti | reverse complement strand
GTAAATTCTCCAACAAGAGCTGAGACCGTGGGGCCGGTCGGTAAGAATGTGGTTTCCATTGCGTCTGGGCTGCTGTGGGATGCTGTTGATTCCTCCCTATGTCCTGTGGTTGTGGAGATGTCAGGGAAGTGCATTGTTGCAGGAGTGCCCAGGCTACTGCGGTAACTTGAAGATTCTTTAACAAAGGTTGATGTGGTTCTAGGAGGTGACAGTGTTGTGTGAGTTGGGCTGCTGTAGGAAGTTGTTGATTCTTCACTGCGTCCTGAAGTTGTGGTGCTCTCAGGGAATAGTGTTGTCTCCATTGAGCCTGGGCTGCTGTGGGTAGTTGTTGATTTTTCACTGAGGCCTGATGTTTTGGTACTGGCCGGTAATAGCATTGTGTACTCTGAGTCTGGCATGCTGAGGATGGTTGTAGGCTTCTCACTGAGCCCTGAAGTTGTAGCGCTGGCAGGTAACAGTGTTGTGTGCATTGAGCCTGGTCGGCTGTGGGATGTGTTGAGTTCTTCCCTGATGCCTGAGCTTGTCTTGCTGGCAGGGGAAAGTGTTTTGTCTGCTGCTCTGGGGCTACTGTAGATGGTGGTAGGTTTCTTACTGAGGCCTGGTGTTGTGGTACTGCCAATTAACATTGCTGTTTCCGTTGAGCCTGAACTGATGGGTGATACTGTGTATTCTCCAAGAACTGAGGTTGTGGAGCGGGTAGGTAAGAGTGTTGTTCCGGTTCCATCTGGGCTGCTGTGGACTTTTGTTGATTCCTCACCATGGTGCAAGGTTTTTGAGCTGGCAGAAAATTGTGTTGTTGTAGTTGAGGTCTGTCTGCTGTGGTAGGTTGTAGATACTTCAACAGGGGCTGATGTGGTGCTAGGATGTGAAGGTATTGTGTCATTTGAGCTTGGCCAGCTCTGGAAATTTCTAGATTCTTCCTGAAGGCCAGCGCTTGTGGAACTGGCAGGGGACAGTGTTGTGTGTGTTGAGCCAGTGCTGTTGTGGACGTGTTTAGATGTTTCAATGATGCCTGAGCTTGTGGCACTGTGAGGGAAGAGTGTTGTGTGACTGGAACCTTGGCTGCTGTGGAAGGTTGTATATTTCGAGCCCTCTGAGATGGTGGCAGAGACAATGGGTTTTATGGTAGTAAATTTGGTTAATACCCCATAGCCACTAAAAGTGGTAAAAGAGTCACTTGAACTGGGTGTGGATCCAGAACTTGTATTATCTTCAGTACTAGTGCTTTCTGTTGAGCCTGTGAGTTGAGAGAAACCAGAGAAAGTGCTATGATTTATGATTGTCTCCTACAGTAGCCCCAGATCACCAGACAGATGCGGTGCTAGTCAACTCTGACACATCCAGGCTGGAAGACACCTGGTCACCTCGTGATATTAAAGCTCAAGTCCCTCTTTCAGGGGCATAGGAAGGGTCGAGTAAACCTGTAGATTTGAAGAAATCTCACTGGTGGTGTAGACTAGCAGTCCCCAACCTTTTTGGCACCAGGGACCGATTTCATGGAAGACAATTTTCCAAGGACTGGGGCTGGGGGCTGTTGGGGGATGGTTCCAGGATGATTCAAGCACATTACATTTACCATTAGATTCTCATAAGGAGGGTGCATGCACAGTTCACAATAGGGTTGGAGCTCAGCTTTGCTGGCCCGTTGCTCACGTCTTGCTGTGAGTCCTAGTTCCTAACAGGCCACGGACCAGTTCTGGTCTGGGGCCAGGGGGTTGGGGACCCCTCGTGTAGACCTTTGTGTCTTCTGTGGAATATAACCCTTTGGCTAGTGGGCAAGGTGTCACTAGATAATTTTCTGAGTCTTGACTGTAATTTGTAACTTGAATTTTTAGGGCCGGGTGTGGTGGCTTATGCCTGTAATCCCAACACTTTGGGAGGCCAAGATGGGTGGATCACTTGCGGTCAGGAGTTTGAGACCAGTTTGGCCAACATAGTGAAACCCCATCTCTACTAAAAATACAAAAAAAACTTGCCAGGTGTGGTGGTGCACACCTGTTATCCCAGCTACTTGGGAGACTAGGGCACGAGAATCACTTGAACCCAGGAGGTGGAGGTTGCAGTGAGCTGAGATCATGACACTGCACTCCAGCCTGGTGACAGAGTGAGACATCGTCTCAAAAAAGAAGAAGAAGAAGAAGGAACTTGAATTTTTAGTAGTGTGGCTCTGGGTTTTGACATCTGTATAGTGGTGGAGAACTGTACTTATATGCCTCTGTCCAGTATCACCTGCTGTTTCCACCCTAGCCACACTGGGACATGTTCATCTATCAAGGTGCTCAGGCATCAACTCCAGCAGAAGGTTGTACTCCCACAAATGCCCCCACACACATTCCTTCTGTTCCTCACATTCTGTGTTTTGCAGACCTTATATTGTCTGGCTTACACATTGTACTTGTCCATTTTCACACTGCTGATAAAAACATACTCAAGGCCAGGTATGGTGGTTCATGCCTGTAATCCTAGCACTTTGGGAGGCCAAGGTGGCAGATCACTTGAGGTCAGGAGTTCGAAACAAGCCTAGGCATCATTGTGAAACCCAGTCTGTACTAAAAATACAAAAATTAGCCAGGTGTTGTGGCAGCCACCTGTAATCCCAGCTACTTGGGAGGCTGAGGCAGGAGAATCACTTGAACCCGGGAGGCAGAGGTTGCAGTGAGCTGAGATCGCACCACTGCTGTCCAGCCTGGGTGACAGAGCGAGACTCTGTCTCAAAAAACAGAAGAAGAAGAGGAAGAGGAAGAAGAAAGAAGAAGAAGAGGAAGAAGAAGAAGAAGAGGAAGAAGAAGAAGAGGAAGAAGAAGGAGGAGGAGGAGGAGGAGGAGGAGGGGAGGAGAAGGAGGAAGAGGAGAAGGAAGAAGAATAGGAGGAGGAGGAGGAAGAGGAAGACATACCAGAGACTGGGTAATTTATACAGAACAAATGGTTTAATGAACTCACAGTTCCACATGGCTGGGGAGGCCTCACAATCATGGTGGAAAGTGAAAGGCACATCTTACATGGCAGCAGGCAAGAGACAGGATGAGAGTCAAGTGAAAGGGGTTTCCCCTGATAAAACCATCAGATCTCGTGAGACTTACTTATTCATTACCACAAGAACAGTATGGGGGAATGTGCCCCCATGATTCAGTTGTCTCCCACTGGGTCCTTCCCACAACACATGGGAATTATGGAAGCTAAAATTCAAGATGAGATTTGGGTGGGGACACAGCCAAACCATATCACACATGATCTGACAAGTCTCTCTTCCTCATCCTTGACATCTGAGAGATCCCTTTGACCTCTAACTCTGTAGCTGCCAACCCAGGAAAAACAGAAGAGCTAAGGCAGTCACCCATTCCATGGACAATTCTCTCTGTCCTTTCTCTCCAGATGCATTACATACACAAGAGCTAGCCACCTCTATTAGGCCTTTCTTGCATTGCTATAAAGAAATACCTGAGCCTGGGTCATTTATAAAGAAAAGAGGTCTAATTGACTCACAGTTCTGCAGGCCGTACAAGAAGGATGGTGCTGATGTTTGCTTCCAGGGAGGTTTCAGGAAGCTTCCAATCATGGCGGAAGGTGAAGGGAGAGCAGGCTGGTCACATGGCAAAAGCAGAAGCAAGAGAGAGGCAAAGGGTGTAGGGGAGGGACCACACACATTTCTTTTTTCTTTTTTCTTTTCTTTTTTTTTTTTTTTTTTGAGACAGCCTGTCATTCAGTCTGGAGTGCATTGGCGCAATCTCAGCTCATTGCAAACTCCGGCTCCTGGGTTCAAGTGATTCTTCTGACTCAGCCTCCCGAGTAGCTGGGATTACAGGTGCCCACCACTGCACCTGGCTAATTTTTGTATTTTTAGTAGAGACAGAGTTTCACCATGATGGCCACGCAGATATCGAACTCCTGACCTCAAATGATCTGCCCACCTTGGCCTCCCAAAGTGCTAGGATTGCAGGTGTGAGCCACCAAACCCAGCCAACGCCACATGCTTCTTTCCTTTTTTTTTTTTTTTTTTTTTTTTTTTTTTAGATGTAGTTTCGCTCTTGTTGCCCAGGCTGGAGTACAATGGCACTATCTTGGCTCACTGCAACCTCTGCCTCCTGGGTTCAAGCAATTCTCCTGCCTCAGCCTCCCAAGTAGCTGGGATTACAGGCATGCACCACCATGCCCAGCTAATTTTACATTTTTAGTAAAGATGGGTTTTCTCCATGTTGGTCAGGCTGGTCTCAAACTCCCGACCTCAGGTGATCTACTTGCCTTGGCCTCCCAAAGTGCTGGGATTACAGGCGTGAGCCACTGTGCCCAGCCCACACACTTCTAAAAGACCAGATCTTGTGTGAACTCAGAATGAGAGCTCACTCATAACCAAGGGGATGGTCCAAGCCATTCAACAGGGATCTGCCCCCATAATCCAAACACCTCCCACCAGGCCCCACCTGCAACACTGGGGATTACAACTCAACATGAGATTTGGATGATGACAAATATTCAAGCGCTATCATCACTTTTCTTGGAATACTGCCACCTCTACCTGGTCATCCTGCAGCCCTCGTAGCCTCCCCAGGGAGCACCTCCTCCACCCTGGTTTAGGCCCACTCGAAGGGCTACAACTGTTAAAAAAAAAAAAAAAAATCATTAGCTAGTCTGGGTGCAGTGACTCACGCCCATAATCCCAGCACTTTGGGAGGCTGAGGCAGGCAAATCACTTGAGGTCAGGAGTCCAAGACCAGCCTGGCCAACACAGCAAAACCCCGTCTCTACTAAAAATACAAAAATTAGCCAGTCATGATGGCATGGGCCTGCAGTCCCAGCTACTTGGGAGGCTGAGACAGGAGGGTCTCTTGAACCAGGGAGGCAGAGGTTGCAGTGAGCCGAGATCGCACCATTGCACTCCAGCCTGGGTGACAGAGTGAGACTCCATCTCAAAAACGAAGCATTATCTTGGCCCTGGGCTGGAGGAGCTACTGTATCTTCTCTGTGCTACTTAGAACATGTGACAGTACATGTAGGATTCCATTTTCCTATGTAAAACAGACATATAATTCCTGGCTTTCTTCATCCTGCCTATGAAATGAATCAGATTGTATATGCACAGAATCTGTGACAGTAGTGCCGTCAGCCCAGGAGTTATTAGGAATTCTACAGGATGATGTATAAGGGACTTCCTCGAGAGGACAGGGTGTGTGGTCTTTTGTCCCATCTGTCAATCTCCAAGATGCCGGGAGCTGCATTCTTCTCACTTGTCTCAGGAAGGCCAACCTTGGCCCCTGGCAGAGGAGACAGTTCAGTCCACCAGAGCAGAGGCACCCTCCACCATCCCAGATGGCCCCAGTTTTACAGAGTCACGAAAGAGACACATAGTCACAGGGAGAGGCTAGGAGCTGGACCAGGATGGAAGGCCGGGGTGGAGGAGTAGACAGAGCACTAGCAAATCATTGATCGATGCAGTTCAGGTCAAAGGCAATAATGCCTAAGATTTTTTGGAACTCTAACTTCATGGAAAAGATGGAAAAGATGGCTTGATGTTTGGGGGAGATTTTTGGGTTTTGTTGGCTTTTTTTTTTTTTTTTTTTCTTCGACAGGGTCTCACTCTGTTACTTAGGCTGGGGATTACAGTTCACCATGAGATCTGGGAAGGGATAAATATTCAAACTATATCACCATCCTACTTCTAGCCTGGAGTCACTGCAGCCCCAAACTCCCAGGCTGGAGTGATCCTCCTACCTCGGCCTCCCAAATGGTTGATGCTACAGGGGAGTGCCACCATGTGCCGCTAATTTTAAAATTTTGTTTTTTTAGAGATGGGGTTTTGCTATGTTGCCCAGGCCAGTCTCAAACTTCTGGCCTCAAGTGATTCTCCCACCTCGGCCTCCTAAAGTGCTGGGATTACAGGCTCGAGGCACACACCAGCCACATGTTTGTTTTGAAGTCAGTGGACATTTGAGGTTTTGCCCGATCCTCTCATTTATGAGCTAGGTTTTGTCTAGTTCAACCTGATGGTAGTGGAAGGGCTGAGCTCCAGGGACTGCCAAGGTGGAGGTGGAGCATCCCTGAACCCTGAGTACAAGGGTCAGAGAGGATGGCGGGGCATAGGCAGGCACCAAAGTGGAGGGTGGCAGGATTCATAACAGGCTCACGAGGTGTTCGTTCCCATAGACTTCCTCCCTCACCTGAGCAAGGGACCCCTCTTCCCTTCTGGTCTCTGAGGTCACCTCCCCCACTCACCTCTTAAAACCTCCTCTGTGTCTCACCCAGAGACCACCACAATCCTCAGCCACCCGACCTTTCTGCACCCACAGGAAAACTCCGCCCTCCAGCTGAAACGCCTTTGCAAAATTATGACTGAGACAGTGAAAGAGATCTCACTTAGCTGACTTCATCTTGCTTCTAACCTCCAAGCTGTCCTTGTTCATTCCTGGGAGTAGGCTGAACTAACTTGGGGAGAAACAAAGATGGTAACGGCCCTTTCCCAAAGCAGACTTTCTTCTTGCCTGGGGGCTAGATTGCCTTTGTAGGACTAACATAAGCTGCAAGATTAGAAATGATGGTTTAGGCATCATGCAGCTGGAGGCTGCTAGATTTTGACCCTCCATAAACTGCTCCCAGGACCAGTGCTTGAGATAGTTTGCAGACTCTGCACTTGATAGACCAGCTGGCACCACCCAGATCAATAAACTGGCCCATCTGATCTTGTGGCTGTCACTCAGGAACTGACTCAGCGCAGGAAGACAGCTTCGACTCCCTGTGATTTCATCTCTGACCAGTCAACACTCCTGACTCACTGGTTCCCCCCACCCACCAAGTTATCCTTTAAAACTGCTCCCCTTGGCCGAGCACAGTGGCTCCTGCTTGTAATCCCAGCACTTTGGGAGGCCCTCAATCACCTGAGGTCAGGAGTTCGAGACCAGCCTGGCAAACGTGGTGAAACCTCATCTCTACTAAAAATACAAAAATTAGCCGGGCGTGGTGGGGGGTGCCTGTAATCCCAGCTACTCAGGAGGCTGAGGCAGGAGAATCGCTTGAACCCGAGAAGCAAAGGTTGCAGTGAGCCGAGATCGTGAGCCACTGCACTCCAGCCTAGGCAACAGAGTGAGACTCCATCTCAAAAAAAAAAGAGATCCCGTGGCCGGCAAAATGCAGACCAAACCAGTAAGGGCTAGCTCTTCAGGGCTAGGCATGTCCGTCAGAGAGAAAAAGTATCTTTAACATAACCCTGTATGATAATCAGCTCATTACAGCTCACCTACATAGACTGCATATCATGCCTGTACTTAAGATTATGAGAGGGAAGCGATATGCAAGCACACAAAGGCCAAAGTAACTAAGTGACACACCTATCAATCAAAAGGCAGAGGCTGGCTAAAGATTAGGTGGCCTTGGGAAGAGAAGGAAAAAATAAATAAATAGATAGATAAATAAATAAAAAGATGCAAAGTGGTCAGGCATGGTGGCTCACACCTGTAATCCTAGCACTTTGGGAGGCCAAGGCAGGAGGATCACCTGAGGTCAGGAGTTCAAGGGCTCTGGCCAACATGGTGAAACCTTGTTTCTACTAAAAATATAAAAATTAGCCGAGTATGGTGGCGGGCACCTGTAATCCCAGCTCCTTGGGAGGCTGAGGCAGGAGAATCGCTTGAACCTGGGAGGCAGAGATTGCAGTGATCCAAGATCATACCACTGCACTCTAGCCTGGGTGACAGAGCAAGACTCTGTCAAAAAAAAAAGAAAAAAAGAAAAAAAAAGATGCAAAATACACCAAACTGATGCTGATCTCACCTCACAGAGATCAGTCCGCTCTCTCCTCTTTGAGAGTGTAACACTGTGTGTAACAAACTTTTGCTGCTTGCTTTGCTATTTGTATGTGTCACATCCAATTCTTTGTTTGGGACACCAAGAGCCTGGTGCCATCTGGTAACATTGAGATCAAAGGCAGATGTACCCCCTGCCCCTCACGGGGGCTCCTAGACCCTCAGTACAACGAGGAGACAGCAGGGGCCCATATGATGGCAACACAGGACTCAATGCAGCAGGGCGGACTCTCCTGCCTCTCATCAAGGGAGGCTTCCAGGAGGAGGTGATACTTGACCTGTCATTTTTTCCTTCTTTTAAAAATGGGAGTCTCTTGGGTTCACTCATAAATTTTACCGGAATTTTTAAGTTGTAAAAGTAGAATGTGTCTGTTGTCACAAGTCAAACAATGAAAAAGCATGTAAAGGTAGTTTATGGTCATCTCCATAACTGACTCACGAGGTATGAACAGGGGTGGGGAGAGCTGGCATTTATTGGGTACGGATCAGATTCCTGTACTCGCCCTATCACAAGACATATTAACTGGAACTTAGTGATTCTGTAACTTCCTAGGAATGTCTTTGCCCTTGTAGGCTGGGAACTCCGTGAGGGTAGAGAACATTTTCTGCCCTGTTCAGTTAGCCCTGTAGAGGCTTACTGAGACTTTCTCAGTGAATGAGTCAGTGAATGCTGGAAAGTCCAAAGCTTTCTCTTAGTTACCAAATATAAACATCACAACAACCCTGCAAGGTGGACATGGCTATTTCCTGTTTGTTTTTTTGTTTATTTTTGTTTTTGTTTTTTTTGACAGAGTCTCACTGTGTCACCCAGGCTGGAGTGCAGTGGCAGGATCTTGGCTCACTGCGACCTCCACCTCCCAGGTTCAAGCATTTATCCTGCCTCACCCTCCCAAGTTGCTAGGATTACAGGTGCCCGCCACCATACCTGGCTAATTTTTCTATTTTTAGTAGAGATGTGGTTTTGCCATGTTGGCAGGCTGGTCTTGAACTCCTGACCTCATGTGATTCACCTGCCTTGGCCTCCCAAACTGCTGGAATTACAGGTATGAGCCACTGCACCTGGCCGCTATTTCTGTTTTACATAGAAATCAAGGTTCTAAGGATAAATAATTTCCAAGGTCACTCAGCTAATAACAGAATTCAAGCACATTCTAAAGATGGCTTTTGGCCAGGTACGGTGGGTCATACCTGTAATCCCAGCATTTTGGGAGGCCAAGGTGGGAAG
This sequence comes from Rhinopithecus bieti, assembly GCF_001698545.2. Lineage (NCBI taxonomy): Eukaryota > Metazoa > Chordata > Mammalia > Primates > Cercopithecidae > Rhinopithecus > Rhinopithecus bieti. Next base: position 13,064 of record NW_016804779.1, on the reverse strand, counting down.
ATTAGTTGAGGCCAGGAGTTCAAGACCAACCTGGGCAACATAGCAAGATCCTGTCTTTACAAAAAATAAATTTAAATATTAGCCCAGTGTGGCACATGCACCTGTAGTCAGTTCCAGGTACTCAGGAGGTTGAGGCAGGACAACTGCTTGAGCCCAGGAGCTCAAGGCTGCAGTGAGCTATGACTGCACCACTGCACTCCAGCTTGGGCAACACAGAAAGACCCTATCTCAAACAAAACAAAACAAAAAGGCCAGATGGGGCAGCTCATGCCTGTAATCCCAGCACTTTAGGAGGCTGAGGCGGAGGATTGCTTGAACTCAAGAGTTTGAGATTAGCCTGGGCAAAATAATGAGACCCTGTCTCAACAAAAAATTAGCCAGACATGGTGCTGTGTCCCTGTAGTCTCAGCTACTTGTGAGGCTGAGGTGGGAGGATCACTGGAGTCCAGGAATTTAGGGCTGTACTGAGCTATAATTGGGTCACTGAGCTCCAGCTTGGGCAACAGAGAAAGACCCTGTTTCTAAAAAAAAAAAGAAATAAAATGACTTTTACCTTTATCCCCCAAAAAGGGCTAGAGGAATAAAGAGGAGGAAGGGGAAGGTTTCAGGGCAGAACAGCATATGTGGGGGCCCAGAGGTGAGTAAAAGTCCTCACTGTGTGTTTGGGGTAAGGGAAGACACTAAGACAGAGGGAAGCTGGGAAAATGGATGTGAACCAGCCTAGAATGGGGTTTGGACTTGACTTAGTTCAGTAAAAAGCCACGATCCCAACTGTGCCTTAGAAGCGGTGCCCTGGAGGCCGGGTGCGGTGGCTCACACCTGTAATCCCAGCACTTTGGAAGGCGGAGGCAGGCGGATCACCTGAAGTCAGGAGTTCAACACCAGCCTGGCCAACATGGTGAAACCTCGTCTCTACTAAAATACAAAATTAGCCGGGCGTGGTGGCGGGCGCCTGTAGTCCCAGCTACTCGGGAGGCTGAGGCAGGAGAATCACTTGAACCCGGGAGGCAGAGGTTGCAGTGAGCTGAGATCGCACCACTGCACTCCAGTCTGGACAATACAGTGAGACTCTGTCTCAAAAAAAAAAAAAAAGAAAAGAAAAGAAAAGAAAAGAAAAACAGCTGTGCCCTGGAGACTGCAAGAAAGGGCTTGGAGGGACAGGGACCCAAAGATGGCAGGGACACTCTGTGGAATGCAGGATACCGTTCTGAACATAACTGCTCTCTTTTGCCTTTGTTCCTGGATTCATACCATTTTCTCTGATTTGCTATCATTCAATTTGTCCTTAACCACTCACATCTCCACAACAGTTGCCCTCACAGGTCACACCAAGCTTGAGCTCTAAGTGACCAAATCCCCATCCATCTCATCCGGCTGCCCTTCCTCTTTCTGAAATCTCACAGTCAGTTCCTAGGACACCCTCACCTCCTGACACTCCTTCTCCCCGGCTCCTGCAGCCCTTGCCCGCCCACTAAGTGGGAGCACCAGGCTAAAGGCTTCGGCTCTGCCATCTCCATCGTCCCCCGGGCTGGCAAACTCCACCAAGCCAAGGCTCTTCACTCGCTGCAGGAGGGACAAGGGAACCGTGCTCTGGGTGAAGAGATTCAGACCCCTCCCAGCCTGGGGTTCTGGTGGCAACGGTGTCCCCAAAGGATGTGACGGAGCAGGTGGGGCATTCCTCCCCCAGGTCAACCTCCAGGGTCAGGGTGCTCCACAAGGAAGCTGGGCAAAGGAAACGGAGCTTCTTCTCCAAAGAAACTAAAATAGCCAACAAGCCCAGGAGAAGGAAAAAGCATATAAATTTCACCAGGAAGCAAATAAATCTAAAACATAGCAAGATACACTTTCTTCTTTGTCTTCGTCTATCAAATTGCACCCATCATGATGAGAGATGACTATAATAGCTTAGTGGTCTTTTCATGTGGTGTTGACTTGGCATCATAGTTCTAAAGGATAATTTGAAAATATGCATCAGGCACCATTGGAAAAGTCATACCATTTCTTTTTTAGGAGCTGGCGTCTCACTCTGTAACCCAGGCTAGAGTGCAGTGGCACAATCTTAGATCACTGCAGCCTCGAACTCCTGGGCTCAAATGATCCTCCCACCTCAGCCTCCAGAGTACCTGAGACCACAGGCCCCACCATACCCAGCTAATTTTTTATGTTTCGTAGAGATGGGGTCTCACTATGTTGTCCAGGCTAGTCTCAACTCCCAACGTCCAGTGATTGTCCCACCTCAGCCTCCCAAGGCACTGGAATTACAGGCATGAGTCACCACACCCAGCTGCTGATATCATTTTAACGATGCCATTTCTAGCTATTCATCCTCAATTAATCTGATGCAGATATAAAATAAAATTCATGCAAGAATGTTTATTGCCTTGTTACTGATTATAGTAAAAAGCGGAGGTACACATGTCCAAGAATAGACAAATAGGGGACTGGTTATATGACTGTCGTATTCCATAGAATAGAATAGTAATCAGCCATTAAAATACAAACCGTCCATAGAATAAATCTAAATACATAGAAATAAAATGTTAACAATGTTTATCTGAACATTAAGGTTAAGGGGGTATTTTTTCAGGCTGGGCATGGTGGCTCACACCTATAATCCCAGCACTTTGGGAGGCCGAGGCACCTGGATCACCTGAGGTCAGGAATTCGAGACCAGCCTGGCCAACATGGTGAAACCCTGTCTCTAACAAAATACAAAAATTAGCCAGGCACAGTGGCACATGCCTGTAACCCCAGCTACTCGGGAGGCTGAGGCGGGAGAATCGCTTGAACCTGGGAGGCGGAGGTTGCCGTGAGCCGAGATCGCACCGTTGCACTCCAGTCTAGGCGACACTCTGACTGAGACTCTGTCTCAGAAAAAAAAAAAAAGGAAGATTTTCCTCTTTGTGTTTGGCTATATTTTCTAAATGTTCCACGATGGATATGTTTTCATCTTATAATTTTTCTTTTGAGAGACAAAGTCTCTGGCTGGGCCCGGTGGCTCGTGCCTGTAATCCCAGCACTTTGGGAGGCCAAGGCGGGCGGGATCATGAGGTCAAGAGATCAAGACCATCCTGGCCAACATGGTGAAACCCTGTCTCTACTAAAAATACAAAAATTTAGCTGAGCGTGGTGGTGCACACCTATAGTCCCAGCTACTCGGGAGGCTGAGGCAGGAGAATCTCTTGAACCTGGGAGGCAGAGGTTGCAGTGAGCAGAGATCGCACCACTGCACTCCAGTCTGGGTGACAGAGCAAGACTCAAAAGCAAAACAAAACAACAACAACAACAAAAGAGAGAGGCAAGTTCTCAATGTGTCCCCCAGACTGGAACGCAGTGGTGCGATCCTAGCTCACTGCAGCCTCGAACTCCTGGGCTCGAGTGATCTTCCCTCCCTCCTGAGTAGCTGAGGTTACAGATGTACCACACCTCATTATATAATTTTTTTTTCTTTTTTGAGACGGAGTCTCGCTCTGTCGCCCAGGCTGGAGTGCAGTGGCCCGATCTCGGCTCACTGCAAGCTCCGCCTCCCGGGTTCACGCCATTCTCCTGCCTCAGCCTCCCGAGTAGCTGGGACTACAGGCGCCCGCCACCACGCCCGGCTAATTTTTTGCATTTTTAGTAGAGATGGGGTTTCACCCTGTTAGCCAGGATGGTCTCGATCTCCTGACCTCGTGATCCGCCCGCCTCGGCCTCCCAAAGTGCTGGGATTACAGGTGTGAGCCACCACGCCCGGCCTGAC
>NW_016804779.1:0-9101 GCF_001698545.2 Rhinopithecus bieti | reverse complement strand
TCATTATATAATTTTTAAAACACAATAAATGTGTGTGAATATATAAATATGCATGTATATGTATATATGTTTTATATATATATGTATTTTTTATTTTATTTTTATTTTTTTGAGACAGAGTCTTGCTGTGTCATCCAGGCTGGAGTGCAGTGGGGCGATCTCGGCTCATTGCAACCTCCGCCTCCCGGGTTCAAGCGATTCTCCTGCCTCAGCCTCCCGAGTAGCTGGGACTACAGGCCCATGCCAGCATGCTTAGCTAAATTTTTGTATTTTTGGTAAAGATGCGGTTTCACCATGTTGGCCAGGATGGTCTCGATCTCTTGACCTCGTGATTTGCCTGCCTCGGCCTCTCAAAGTGCTGGGATTATAGGCATGAACCACTGTGCCCTGCCTATATACATTTTTTTTACTTTATTTTATTCTGTTTTATTTTATTTTATTATAGGTATGCCTTATGTCACCCCTTGGAGAACCCATGGAAAATCATTCACTGGTAACAATTTCCAAGCTGGGATTCCCCAGACCTTTGTAGTCAAAATGCTTAACAAAAATTGCCTATTTGCCTACACTGAAGCCACTGGTCATTAAAGATGCCAGCTCCCTCTCCTGCTAAGCAGGTAAAGTTTGGTAGCTTTTTTCCGTGCGAAAGTAATGACATGGTATCTCATTGAATGAATTAAGTTGAGTCTTTTCTTGCTCATTTACAGTGTTTATTGCTTCTACATTCCACATGTATTTGGATTTTTCTTTAAAAAGATTAAGGCTGAGGGCAATGGCTCACACCTGTAATCCCAGCACTTTGGGAGGCTGAGGCAGGAGGTTTGCTTGAGCCCAAGAGTTCAAGACCTGCCTGGAAAACATAGCGAGACTGCCATCTGTACAAAAATTTTAAAAATTAGTTGGGCATGGTGGTGCACATCTGTAGTCCCGGCTACTTGAGAGGCTGAAGCAGAAGGCTCACTTGAGCTCAGGAGGTCGAGGTTGCAGTGAGCTATGATTGTGCCACTGCATTCCAGCCTGGGCAACAGAGTGAGACCCTGTCTCTAAAATAAAATAGATTATTACTTAACTAAGGCAGCTGGTTTTTCAGGCAAATCTTTCGCATCGTGGCATTCTTGGGGACACACATTAGAAAGCTCTTCAAGGACAAGTCTGAGGACCAAGCTTTGAAACTGTCTCCTCCTGCCACCTCCAGGACATAGTTCAGTTTGTGACAAAATCAGTCAATGAAGTCCCCAGTGGCAGCTCCCCTGAAGAGGCAGTGGCAGTGTGGGGAGCCCCCATGGGGCCTGGAGGGAGGGTCCTTGCTGCATCTCCAAGACCAACCTGTACACCACTGTGTGACCTTGTGCAATCCAGAGAACCTCTCTGAATTTCCATTTCCCCCTTGAAAATGAGAGTAAATGATGCCTGTTCTGGCCACCCAGATCACTCTAGAATATTCTACAATGTTATAGGAGGCACTGGAATGAGCTGCGGTCCCCCAGTCCTGGGTGCACATTCTGCTCTGCCACACAAGAGCTAGGTAGCCTGGGTCTATTCCTTTTCCATAAGGTCCTTGGCTCCTGGCAGAGTTGTGAAGGTTGAGGTAGAGCTGGGTGGGGCCACTCCAACCCCTGCACACACCAATGGCGGTGGATGGACTTCCTGGCTTTCTAGTGCCAGCAGACATTGTCACTGTTTCTTGAAAGCAAGAGCCACCAGTTGAGGCTAAAGCATGGAATGGTGCATTGAATAGGATCACCCCAAAATATATCCTCAAGTCCTAACTCCTGGTACCTGGGAATGCGAACTTCTTTGGAAACAGAGACTTTCCTGATGTCATTAAGTCAAGGATCTCAAGATCAGATTTAGGATGGGCCCTAAATTCAAATCCTTGTCAGAGAAAAGAGAGAGAGATGTGACATATAGGGAAGATGCCCAGAGATGATGAGGCAGAGATTGGAGTGAGGCTATCACAAGCCAAGGAACACCAGGAGTCACCAGGAGCTAGAAAAGGCTGGCCGGGCACAGTGGCTCATGCCTGTAATCCCAGCACTTTGAGAGGCCAGGCTGGTGGATCGCCTGAGCCCAGGAGTTTGAGACCAGCCTGGGCAACATAGCAAGACCCCGTCTCTACAAGAAAAAAAATACAAAAATTAACCAGTCTCATAATCCAGCCTCTAAATAATGAGATAAACATTTTTTAAAAAGGAAGAAGCTGGCCAGACGCGGTGGCTCACACCTGCAATCCCAGCACTTCGGGAGGCCAAGGTGGGTGGATCACGAGGTCAGGAGTTTGAGACCAGTCTGACCTACATGGTGAAACCCTGTCTCTACTAAAAATACAAAACTTAGCCAGGCATGGTGGCGTGTGCCTGTAATCCCAGCTACTTGGGAGGCCAAGGCAGGAGAATTGCTTGAACCAGGTGGCGGAGGTTGCAGTGAGGCAAGATCGCACCACTGCACTCCAGCCTGGGCAACAGAAAGACACTCCGTCTCAAAAAAAAAAAAAAAGAGCTAGAGAAGGCAAGGAGAGATCTTCTCCTAGAGCGTTTGAAGGGAGTGTGGCACTCATGATAACCTTGACTTCAAGCTTCTGGCCTCCACAACTGTAAGAGAATAAATTTATGTTGCATGAAGCCACCAAGTAGTGTTTGTTAATTTATTGTGGCAGACCTAGGGAAGGCATACACACAGGCATCCCCAATTACAGCAAGCGGCAAAGAACGGGGACCCTGGAGCTAGAAGGCTTAGGTTCAAATCCTGGCTCCTCCAACTGATGAGTGGGTGGCATTGAGCAATTTCTTTTCTTCCTTTTTTTTTTTTTTTGAGATGGAGTCTTGGTCTGTCGCCCAGGCTGGAGCACAGTGTCACGATCTCGGCTCACTGCAACCTCTGCCTCCAGGGTTCAAGTGATTCTCCTGCCTCAGCCTCCTAAGTAACTGGGATTACAGGAACCTGCCACCATGGCCAGTTAATTTTTGTATTTTTCGTAGGGATGGGGTTTCACCATATTGGCCAGGCTGGTCTCGAACTCCTGACCACACATGATCTGCCTGCCTTGGCCTCCTAAAGTGTTGGGATTACAGGTGTCAGACACCGTGCCCCACCGAGCAAATTATTTATCATCTCTGCACCTGTTTCCCCATGTATAAAAACCCAAAATCAGTAACACATCCTTCTTCTTAGGAATGTTGTGAAAGTTAAATGAGATAATATTTAGAAAAGTGTCCAGCACATAGCAAACCCTCAATGAATATTTGCAATTTTTAATACATTTTTTTATTTTTATTTTTAAGAGGTAACGTCTTGCTCTGTCGCCCAGGCTGGGGTGCAGTGGTGCGATCCTAGCTCACTGCAGCCTGGAATTGCTAGATTCATGAGATCCTCTCCCCTCAGCCTCCTGAGCAGCTAGGACTACAGAGACACACCACCACACCCAGCTAATCTTTTATTTAAAATATTTTGCCCAGGCTAGTCTTGAACTCCTGCCCTCAAGCAATCCTCCCACCTCAGTCTCCCAAAGTGCTGGGATTACAGGCATGATTGAGCCACCATGCCTGGCCCATTTTTAATATTAATATGATACTCAGACTATCCGGTCTCTATTGACTTCTCCAACTGGGGTGTGGGGGTCTCTGGGCCTTCCCACACCCCAGTGAGCTGTGGGTGACCCCAGCTCATCCCAGTGCCACCCAAGATTTGATCTTCTCCAGGAAATCTGATTACCAATATCCCAATTCTCTCCCTAGCTCCGTGTAAGTTCAGACAATGCGGTTCTGAATTTGTCTAAGGCCTTTGAGCATCTGTTAATATAATACTTCTTCCTGTACTACTTCTCAACCGCCACCAAACTCAAACGCTGCCTCTCCCTCTCCCCGTGCCCTCATCAGCCCAGGTGGAAGGGCTCCAGAGGCCCCCTCTGTGCCCCTCCAGCCCCGGGCCTCCTCTCTTAGCTCCAGCAGCAGATTGGGCTGTGGCCGTTTCTGCCCCAATCCCATCTCATTAACTCTACTATAAACTGTTTATTCACCCTGCCTCCTCCAGAGCACCTGCCCAGGCAGAGCCAGCCTTTGGTGTTTGCTGAATGAGTAAGTTTATTACTCTTTGTATAAAACAGCACTCCTTGTAATATTTTACATCACTTGAGTTTCAAAGGTTGCCTCTTTGTCTATTGTGAACAAATTTGTTCTCACCTCCACCACTCTCTTCCCAATTTTATAGATGTTAACCATTTCTACTCCCAGCTTCACCTTTCTAAGCTAAAGAGTGCTGACCCCTTCAGACCCCTGACCCTACCCCTCCAGGGCAGACACTTGGTCCCAATCCCCTAGCCCATCCCCGCCCCAACCCTTACTAAGAACACTTTGGAACTTCATGTACAGAAAACAGGATACTGGTTCCAGTAATCATGTGGATCCCTGGCATTTTTCTGGCATTTCCTGGCTTTTGTGTCTCTGTAGCAGTTGGAGAAGGTAGAGTTCTAGACTGTGTCCCTATTCCAGGAGCCCCAGGCCACCAGGACAGCTCCTCCCAGAAACCCCACGGTCACCCCACACTCAACAGGCCCAACTGGAGACCCTTGCCTTCCATCAAAGAGAGGCTCCTATCCTCCTGGTCAATACAGCCTCCTGGACCGTCCATCTCCTATTCCAGGGTGGCTCTTGGTGCCTCTCAAGAGGCTCTTTCAAATGAAGACGGTAGAAATAAAAACCATAATATCAGAGATAAAGAGTTCTTTTCTGATTTTTAAATTTATTATTATTGTTGTTATTATTATTTGAAACAAAATCTCTCTATGTTGCCCAGGCTGGAATGCAGTGGCACAATCACAGCTCACTGTAGCCTTGACTTCCTGGGCTCAAGCATTCCTATCTCAGCCTCCCAAGTAGCTGGGACTACAGGCGCACATCACCACACCCAGCTAATTTTTTTCTGGTATCTTTTGTAGAGACAAGGTCTCACTATGTTGCCCAGGCTGGCCTCAAACTCCTGAGCTCAAGCTATCCTCCCACCTCAGCCTCTTAAAGTGCTGAGATTACAGGTGTGACCCACTAAACCTGGCCAAAGACTTCTTTCCAATAGGATGATCAGCAGATAAGACACAGTAGAGGAAAGAATTAGTGAAGATAAATCAATAAAAACTGAAAATAAGTCAGTTTTTATCTTCATTCAATTGATAAGTCAGTAAAAATTACCCAAACTGAAACACAGAAAGGGGTGATGGGGATGTGTGCAGAACAGTATCCAAGAGCTGTAGTCCAATATGGAATGGCCTAACATATGTCTCATTGTAGTCTCAGAAGGAGAAGAGAGAGAACAGGGTAGGAGAAATATTTGAAGACAATAATCACTAAGAATTTCCAAAAATAAACGAAGGGCCACAAACCACAGACATTGTAGTCAGAGTCAAATTCCTGAAAACCAAAGATAAAGAGAGAAAAGCTTTTTCTGAGACAGGGCCTCACTCTGTCACCCAGGCTGAAGTGCAATGGTGCAATCACAGCTCACTGTAGTCTCGAATTCCTGGACTCAAGAGATCCTGTCCCCTCAGCCTCCCAAGTAGCTAAGACTATAGGCATGCACCACTATGACTGGCTTTTTTTCTTTTTTTTTTTTAAGAGATTGGGTCTCCCTGTGTTGCCCAAGCTAGTCTCGAACTCCTGGGCTTAAGGGATCCTCCTGCCTTGGCCTCCCAAAGTGCTGTGATTACAGGCATGAGCCACCACACCCAGCCTATTTTTTTTTTTTAAGAGATGGGGTGTCACTATGTTGCCCAGGCTGGGGCCTCCCAGAGCACTGGGATTATAGGCATGAACCACTGCACCCAGCTGATGAAGAGAAAATTCTGAAGGCAGCCTGTCTTAGTCTTCTTGGGCTGCCATAGCAAATACCATTGACTGGGTGGCTTGAACAATAGAAATTGGCCAGGTGTGGTGGCTCATGCCTGTAGTTCCTGCACTTTAGGAAGTTGAGGTGGGAGGATGGTTCGAGCCCAGGAGTTCAAGACCAGCCTGGGCAAAAAATAAAATAAAATAAAAAGAAAGAAAGATTTATTTCTCACAGTTCTGGACGCTGCAAAGTTCAAGACCAAGGTGCCTGCTGATTTAGTTCATAGTGAGCACTCACATTGTCCTACCTCAGCCTGTAGCAGGGGCTGGGGCAATGGCACTGGACCCATCCTAGAAGCCCTCCCCTAAGACCCAGGCTTCCAGGACAGCTCCACCCAGAAACTTCACCATCACCCCAAACTCCACAGCCCCAACTGGAGACCTTTGTCATCCGGCAAAAAGAGGCTCCTCTCCCAGTTAACACAGCCTCCTAGACCATCTGTCTCAGTGTCCTCCAGCCAACCATCAGGTGGAGCCCCCATTTCCAAGGGTGTTGGGTTCCCAGCTGGGCCTTCATATCCTCCTCCCAGGATGGCTTTGGGTGCCTCTCAATGGCCTCTCTGATGCTGGTCTGCCCTACAGAGGCATCCCCAGCCCTACTTAGTCCACAGAGGTTCTTGTGATGTCTAAACATCTCAGCTTGGTCTTAGTGCTCCTGTCATCCACAAATGCACCAGCACCACCACACTCTCCCCAGCAAACATCACGCTTGATCCAGCGCATGCCCCCTCGTCTTTCAGGGCATTCCTATGCCGTAGCTCCCCTGCAGAGCTGTGGAAATGATTTTTCTACTTTCTCAGAGTGCTCTTCCCTCACTCGACTGTCTGCTTCTCCAAAACCTCACCAGTCCACAGTGTGCCCGGGAGTACCCAGAAGAGGCTGCAGAGAGTAGGAAGAAAAGTTACAGATGCTGGGCCAGGTGCAGCGGCTCACACCTGTCATCCCAGCACTTTGGGAGTTCGGGGCGGGCAGATCACTGGAGGCCAGGAGCTCAAGACCAGCCTGACCAACATGGTGAAGCCCTGTCTCTACCAAACACACACAAAAAAATTAGCTGGGCATGTTGGCACACACCTGTAGTCCCAGCTACTCCAGAGGCTGAGGCAGGAGAATCTCTTGAACCCTTGAGACAGAGGCCGCAGTTAGCCGAGATCGTGTCACTGCACTCCAGCCTGGGTGACAGAGGAGAAGAGGAGACTGTCCAAAAAAAAAAAAAAAAACTACAGATGCCACTGGTAGTCTCTGATCTGACATCTGAACTGCTTGCCAAGGACCCAGAATCCATTCCTAGAGCACGGGATGGTCTGCAGAGAACTGGGTTCCTCTAGAAGGGAGGAGGGGCACTAGTGGAGAGAACTGGGGTCCTCTAGGGGAGGAGAGGCGCAGGGCGCAAATCCACTGTAAAGTGGTCACCGTGTTCATTATTTGCTATGTGGCCCCAGGCAAATCACTTATCCTCTCTCTGAGCCTCCATATCCTCACCTACCCTGACTTCCTTACACAGATATTTTCATGAGAATCATATGAGCTACCTGCTGGGAAATGGCTTTGTGAACAGCAAAAGCCTCTGCAAGAGGAAGGCAGGGGTCTCTGCCTCCATCTCTGTATCTAATCAGACCTTCCCGAGCTCTCCGGAGTGATCCTACTTGCCTGGCCTCACTCCCTGCTGCTTTCTGCACTGGCCATAGATGTTTTTCTGACTGTTTTGCACACGAAGGGATTCACCTGTGTTATCTTTGCCACATAATTATAAGCATCTGAGGGACAGGGGCTTTTGGTTCCTTGGGGTCCGTCTCTAACACTCGGCTGGGTATACCGAGGCAATGCCACCTGCTGACTCCTGGGGCCTTCATCATCGCTGTCATCACCTCCGTCACCCTCTCCTTGATAATCTGACCAGAGAGAGATTGCAGGATCGGTCAGGCCAGGCCTGGGAAGCAGAGATGGAAAGGACTCCTCCTAAGATCCATCCCAGCCCATAGCTTCCCACTCCTTTATATTACCTTAAAGGGAATCTATGTGTTATTAACACACTCTTATAATGTTCCCAAATTCACAGAGTTCATCACTTCAGCCCTTGAAACTCTCCCATCAGCTCCTCCCCACCTGTACCTCTCTCCCAACATGTCCGGGTTGGGTAAAGAGGTCTCACCTGTCAAGGCTTGGCGGACAGAGGCAGCCTTGGAGGGCCTGAGTCCCTGGCTAGGAGGATGGTGGAACTTCCCTGGTAGGTTACTTCGAAGGTGTCCTGCAGGGCTACAGAGACTCCCACCCCAGCTCCCCTGCCCCCTCACGACCCCTTCTGCCCACCCCACAGCCTTCAACTCAAGGTCTCCCTCTGCGGCCTCTCCTCATCCCTGTCCACCCCTGCCAGGAAGGAATCAGAAAGTCTGCTCTGTATGAGAGAAATCAGCAGGTAACCAGTCATCTCTCACACACAGCCACGACCAGGCTAAGCAAGGATCCCTGAGCCTCTGTCTCCTCCCGCAGCCCCTCAGCCACTTTGTTGTTGTTGTTGTTGTTGTTGTTTGTCTGTTTGAGAGAGTCTCGCTCTGTCACCAGGCTGGAGTGCAGTGGTGCGATCTTGGCTCACTACGACCTCTGCCTCCAGGGTTCAAGTGATTCTCCTGCCTCAGCTTCCCGAGTAGCTGGGACTACAGGCGTGTGCCACCACACCCAGCTGATTTTTATATTTTTGGTAGAGTTGGGGTTTCACCATGTTGGCCGGGATGGTCTCAATTTCCTGACCTCGTGATGCGCCTGTCTCAGCATCCCAAAGTGCTGGCTTTGCAGGCGTGAGCCACCGCAACTGGCAGCCATTTTAATTTTCTTTCTTTCTTTCTTTCTTTCTTTCTTTCTTTCTTTCTTTCTTTCTTTCTTTCTTTCCCTTCCTTCCTTCCTTCCTTCCTTCCTTCCTTCCTTCCTTCCTTCCTTCCTTCCTTCCTTCCTTCCTTCCTTCCTTCTTTCTTTCTTTTTTTTTTTTTGACAGTGTTTCACTCTTAAACACTGGAGTGCAGTGGCACAATCTTGCCTCACTGCAAACTCCACCTCCCAGGTTCCAGTGATTCTCCTGCCTCAGCCTCCCAAGAGGCTGGGATTAAAGGTGCGAGCCACCATGCCTGGTTACTTTTTATATTTTTAATGGAGACAGGGTTTCACCATGTTAGCCATGCTGGACTCAAACTCCCAACCTCAGGTGATCCACCCACCTGGGCCTCCCAAAGTGCT
>NW_016804778.1:0-1845 GCF_001698545.2 Rhinopithecus bieti | reverse complement strand
CCAAAGTGCTGGGATTACAGGCTTGAACCACCGCGCCCGGACTACTACCACTTCTTTGAGTAGCTTCCCCTGCCAACGCAGCTGGCAGTGGTGGTCAAGGGGTCCCTCCTGCCGGGATTCCAGAGGCCATGGCGAGAGTGGGTTGCCCCTTGCTAGTTCAACTCACCCCCTTCACAGGAGTCACTGGGAGCCAGGAACGATTCCTGGTGCACAGTAACCCTGTGCAGGGTTCCCAGCCTCCTCCTCTGTCTTCCCTTCAGCCTCTGTGTCTTCCCTCCATCCACTCTCAGGGCCTTTCCTCTGAAGATCTAGGATTCTGGGAGTGCACCTGTCCTCAGTGTCCCTGTCCCTTAGTGGGAGAGGTTTCTTTCTCCTGGCTGCATCTAGTTGGCCGTCTTGGAGCAGGAGCAAAATCTAGGTCAAGTCTTTAAACAGCTTCAAGTTAGGGTTCCCACGAACCCCTCTTTGGATAAGCAAGGTATACGGGGAAGGGACCCAGAACTTCCTTGCCCTCTCTGGGCACGCCACCCTCCAGGAACCTCCACATGTTCAGCTCTCTGGAAGCTCCTTTTATCTCTTTTGCTTTACATCTTTCCTCACTGAGACTTCCAGCACAGCGTTGAATGCGAGTGGTGAGAGCAGACATTCTTGCTTTGTTCCTGATCTTAGAGGGAGACCCTCAAGTCTTTTGCCACCAACTAGGATGTTAGCTGTAGGTTTCTTGTAGGTGTTCTTTTTCACCTTGAGGAAGTTCCCTTTTATTGCTAGTTCGCTAACAGTTTGTTTTTTTTTTTTTAATCATGCGTGGGTGTTGTATTTTGTTCCGTTCTTTTTCTGCATCAATTGATGTGATCACATGAGTTTTGTTCTTTAGGTTGTTAGTATGGTGTATTCCACTGACTGGTTTCTGATTATTGAACCAGTGTTGCATTCCTGGAATAAAATCTCATTGGTCATGGTGTATTATAGGTTGAGTATCCCTTATACAAATGCTTGGGAGCAGAAGTATTTTGGATTTCAGATTTCTTTGGATTTTGGAATATTTGCATATGCATCATGAGATATCTTGGGGCTGGGACGCAGGTCCAAAAATGAAATTCATTTATGGTTTTTTGTTTTTTGTTTTTGAGATGAAATTTCACTCTTGTTGCCCAGGCTGGAGTGCAATGGCACAATCTCAGCTCACTGCAACCTGTGCCTCCTGGGTTCAAGCGATTCTCCTGCCTCAGTCTCCCATGTAGCTGGGATTACAGGCATCTGCCACCACACCCAGCTAATTTTTGTATTTTAGTAGAGATGGGGTTTCACCATGTTGGCCAGGCTGGTCTTGAACTCCTGACCTCAGGTGATCCGCCTGCCTCAGCCTCCTAAAGTGCTGGGATTACAGGCATGAGCCGCTGCACCCAGCCTCATTTATGTTTTATATACACCTTATGCACATAGCCTGAAGGTAATTTTACTTTTCCCTTGGGGATGCTGAATAAACTGCATTGTGTACCTGCATTTTGACTGCAACCTGTCACATGAAGTTGAGTATGGAATCTTCCACTTTTGACATCGTGTCAGGGCTCAAAAGTTTTGGATTTTGGAGCATTTTGGATTTGGGATTTTTGAATTAGGAATGCCTAACCTGTATTCTTTTTATGTATTGCTGGATTTCCTTTGCTGGTATTTTGTTGGAGATTTTTGGATCTACGCTCATAAGAGATACTGGTTTGTAATTTTCTCTTTTTTGTAATGTTTTTATCTGGTTTTGGTATCAAGGTAATGGAGGAAGTGTTTTTTCCTCTTCTGTTTTCTGGAAGACATTTTATAGAATCCATGTTAATTCTTTAAACATTTTTT
>NW_016804777.1:6634-8311 GCF_001698545.2 Rhinopithecus bieti | reverse complement strand
AACTCCCCGGGCGGAGCGCAGGCCGAGGGCTCGCGTCCCACCTCGCCCCTCGCGCGCGCGTGACCCCAGGGGTCCCCGGCCTCGTGTGCCCTGGGGGTCCCGGTCCGGCGCAGGCTCCTCCCGACCCGGGGGTGGGGGCGTCGGGACCCCACGGTTCCCCGGGCACGAGTGGCACCAGGTCCCTAAGGCTACGCCCCGGGCGACCGAATGTTTAAAAAAGTTTTAAAAAAGTTTTCAATCGGGGCCTCCACGGGAAAGCGGCTGCACCGGCGACCCCTGAGCGCCACGTGCGCGCTCTGCGGAGCCCCGGGAGGGGGGAGGTCCCAGCCCGAGGCCGCCAACGCTGGGAACCCCGATTTCAGCCCGTCGGCGCCGGGAAGCGCAGGGATTCCCGCTGGGTTCGTGGCGCGCCCCTCGGCCTGCAACCCCCTGCGGGGGGCCCGGCCCCCACCGGCCTCTCCTGCGAGTCCCCAGCCTACAAACACCCGCCCTGCGTGCCCCCGCCCCGCGGGGAACCCGCCGGTCCTTCTAGAGGCATCTCCAAAGATGACCTTCTTGAGTGGGGCGGGAAGGAGGGTTCGGGTCCCATCCCAGGCGGCCCGAAGCTTGTGTGCGGCGGGATCGGGAAGGCCGGGCTGCTTAGCTGGGGGCCGCCTGGGCCTACCTCTCCCGCCGCGTGTCCTAAATCTCCCCGAGGTCTCGGCACCACATACACCAGATATCTGGAATAGCAGGAGGATGAAGGGAGGCGGAGGGCGGAGAGGAGTCGGCCCGGGTGGAGGGGTGCGCGTGTCAAGGCTGGCAACCCCAGAGCTACTCGGAGCGCTCCCTCTACCCTGCCCCGCTGGCACAGCCTTTTCCAGAGGCGAGAAACCCGCCAGTCCCAGGGTGGCCCCTGGGCTTCTCCTGAGACCCTTTCACTGGCTGGTTTTCTGCAGTGATTAGCCATCGTTCGGTGTGGCCTGATTTAGTTTCTAATAATACTTCTGATTTTGGTATGGATGTTGGAGCGTTGTTTTGTTTTAGTTTGCTGTTTTTGCTGACCTTGGGCAAGTGGAAGTTCTGTTTTCTGTTGAGAAGCCACAACGTTTCATTTTTTTCTCTTTTCATTGTACAGGTTTTCTTGTTTGGGACAAAGTCTCGCTCTGTCACCCAGACTGCAGTGCAGTGGTGCAATCTCTGCTCACTGCAACCTCGACCTCCCAGGTTCAAGCGATTCTCCTGCCTCGGCCTCCCGAGTAGCTGGGACTACAGGCACCTGCCACCACGCTCAGCTAATTTTTGTATTTTTAGTAGAGACGGGGTTTCACCATGTTGACCACGATGGTCTCGATCTCTTGACCTTGTGATCCGCTTGCCTCGGCCTCCCAAAGTGCTGGGATTACAGGCATGAGCCGCGGCGCCCGGCCTGTACATTTTTTTTTTTTTAAACTCCAGCCACTTTTTACCCCCACCATAAAATTATACACAAATGACAGCCCTTATCATCTGTTTAGACTAAAACTTTTTGCTAAACTGTCCCGCCTGCTGGTGGCCCCAGGCCGCTGGCCCTGCAGGGATGGAGGCTCACTGCGCCTCTGTCCTAGGACTGCACTGGTCTCCATCCCAGAGAAGGGGTCGGTGGCGCAGCTCCCCTGCTGCTCCTAGGAGTCACCCTGCCCCCCCCCTCCGCCCCCG
>NW_016804777.1:0-2855 GCF_001698545.2 Rhinopithecus bieti | reverse complement strand
CTCCAGCGAGGCCGCGCCCCCACGCCCCTCCCTCTCCCCTCCCCTCCAGATCTTCCCTCCGCGAGTGTCCCCAGGCCTGGGGCCAGGATTTGGCCGGGAGAGTTTCCGTCCCCCACCCCCCCGCCCCTCTTCTCCCCACCTCCAGGACGGGGCGGGCGGAGACTCGCCGGGAGGAGGGAATCCCGAGGCCGGGTCTGGCGGGGCGCGCCCAGTCGGTCACGTGGGAGACTGAGCCCCCCGACCCCAGCTGCGGGCCTCGAGCCCGGGACCGACCTGGCGGGGCTGCCCTTGGCTACTGAGGGGCCGGGGCAGGGGCGGGGGCGGCCGGCTCTTCCTCCTCCTCCCGCCCCTCCCCTTCCTCCGCTGCCTCCTCCTCCTTCTTCAATAAATAATTTTTTCACCCCATGCAGAAAAGCTCCCTTTTCCTGTCTGCTCTCAAAGCCCTCCTTATCCCCCCGCCCGGGTGACGGAATCCCGGGTCTGTTTCCCTCTGTTTAATGCCGTTGCCCGGACCACGGTGGCCGCGCGCCAGGCGCAGGGAGATCCGGAGGCGGCGGCCCAGAGCGCGGCCAGCTCGCCTGGCCTGTGCGCCCCGGCCCGGCCTCTGCGGCCACCGCGGCCCCGGCTCTGCTCCCCGCGCGCCCTGCGCCCCTTTCCTCTTCCTCCTGCCTCCTGGCAGGTTTGTTTATAGCCGCTACTAGGGGAGACGTTACACGGGTTTTATTTTAGGATTGGTGATGACTAACAAAGTTAAAAGGAGCTTAGGACAGAAAACAAAACTATTTTTAGATGACTGTTGTTTCTATGGATTATTGGGGCAAATACACCCCTAGAAGCTTACCGTTTTGAAAGCCCATTGGGGTGCCAAATCCCTTCTCCTGGAGCGCGCTTGGCTGTTCATCCACCCCGTCCAATATTTTCTAGAGCTTGGGTGGTCACTGTTGCTGGGGCTTCCAGGCCTCATGTGTGAGCACGCGGGCTATGGAGACGCCATCCTGGCAGATGCGGGCGTCTCCAGCACCGGCCGGGCCAGAGCTGCCCGAAGTTCAACGCTTCATCCCGTCCCGTCTTCGGAGGGCCGGTGCCACCTGCCCCGCGTGGGGCTTTCCATCCTCAGGGGTGCTCTGCACACGCGGTGCTGCCTGGGGCTCCCTGGCAGGTGCGCCCACCCTTTCCTCCCCCGACTGAACCGCAGGCCAGATGCCACTTCCTGCTCGGGAAAATCACTTAATACAACTGTAGTTCACTGCGAATGTTCTGTTCCTGCAGTTTTGCATTCTGGCCCACAGCGGTGGTCACTTGAGAGCTTCTCCCATCAGGGGCCTTCGAGGGTCTGACTCAACTCAGAATCCACCCCCTTCTTCCTGAGGCACCTTCCAACCAACAGGGAAGGGCCCCCACCATGTCCAGAGACTCTTGAGACCATCTGGAGAAATGGGCATTTATTTAGCCAGGGTCTGGAGACTAGGATTAAATTAGCAAACCAGAATTATAGAAAAGGCTATTCACTTTTAAGTAAACTGCCGAGATTTTTTTTTTTTTTTTTTTTTTTAAGTCAGTGTGAGTGAACCTCACAGCCATGGTTGGAGGTGAGAAAGAAAGATTTCCCTTTAGTTACACACCTGTGTCAGCACCTCTGACTTGCCTTCTAAAGTCTGGGGTGTTTCTGGGATCCATAAATTTGGGGTTCAGAGTTTCTACACCATGCTGTTACTTGTGAAACATCTCTTTGACCACGCCCCTTCCCTGGAGCGTTGCTAAGGACTTCATAGGTTTCCCCGTCTAAACTCAGCCTGAACGCCCACCTCAGGGACTACCACCATGTCTAAAAACTCAGATCACCAACGGATCAGTCAACCCTCCTACCCTAGATGTGTGTCCAGGGCATGAGGATCAAGGCCAAACTGCTCAGCAGGGCACGTGATGCCCTTCAGCCCACATCCCCTCCTGGAGTGGCCAGGCAGGACCTTCCTCACCTAAAAGCCACTCCCAGTCATTCTCACCCACTCCAGGACTTTGGAGTCATCTCCCCAACACCATTCAGTCAATCCCCAAGTGCTTGCTGGACCCCAGTCCCCTCTCCTCCCGCTGCCCAGGATCCTGATGGATTTTTTTTCTGCTCTGTCATGCAGGCTGGAGTGCAGTGGCATGAACACGACTCACTGCAGCCCCAACTTCCTGGGCCCAAGTGATTCCTCACGCCTCAGCCTTCTGAGTAGCTGGGACTACAGGCACATGTCACCACACCTGGCTAATGTATTTCTAATTTTATTTATTTGTTTGCAGAGATGAGGTCTTGCTATGTTGCTCAGGCTGGTCTCAAACTCCTGGGCAACTCTGGGACATGGTTAAAGAGATGTTTCACAAGTAACAGCATGGTGTAGAAACTCTGAACTCCAAATTTATGGATCCCAGGAACACCCCAGACTTTAGAAGAAAAGTCAGAAGGTGGCCGGGCGCGGTGGCTCAAGCCTGTAATCCCAGCACTCTGGGAGGCCGAGACGGGCGGATCACGAGGTCAGGAGATCGAGACCATCCTGGCTAACACGGTGAAACCCCGTCTCTACTAAAAACTACAAAAAAAACTAGCCGGGCGATGTGGCGGCGCCTGTAGTCCCAGCTACTCGGGAGGCTGAGGCAGGAGAATGGCGTGAACCCGGGAGGCGGAGCTTGCAGTGAGCTGAGATCCGGCCACAGCACTCCAGCCTGGGTGACAGAGCGAGACTCCGTCTCAAAAATCAAAAAAAAAAAAAAAAAAAAAAAAAAGAAAAGTCAGAGGTGCTGACACGGGTGTGTAACTAAAGGGAAATCGTTCTTTCTCAGCTCCAACCATGGCTATGAAGTTCATTCACACT
>NW_016804776.1:0-314 GCF_001698545.2 Rhinopithecus bieti | reverse complement strand
ATGCTTTTTTTTTTTTTTTGAGACGAAGTCTCGCTCTGTCACCCAGGCTGGAGTGCAGTGATGCGATCTCGGCTCACCACAACCTCTGCCTCCTGGGTTCCAGCAATTGTCCTGCCTCAGTCTCCCGAGCAGCTGAGATTACAGGCGCCCACCACCACACTCGGCTAATTTTGTATTTTTTAGTAGAGACAGAGTTTCAACTTGTTGGCCAGGCTGCTCTCGAACTCCCGACCTCAGGTGATCCACCTGCCTTGGCCTTCCAAAGTGCTGGGATTACAGGCGTGAGCCCCTGCGCCCGGCCTGATATGATACTT
>NW_016804775.1:0-1779 GCF_001698545.2 Rhinopithecus bieti | reverse complement strand
TACAGATTATTATTCTATATATATTTTTGTCTGATGAAATGGAAGCACAGAGAGATTCAATTACTTGTCAAAAGTTGAATAATTAATTTTCCTGTACATAAAACGTTTATTATTTGCTTTAGCAAGAAATATTATCAAATTATATATAATTTTCAGCACCTTATTTGTTATTCAGAAATATATGCATACTTTGTTACATATTAGAGTTGTACTGTATTTTGAGATAATTGTGAATTCACATGCAGTTATAAGAAATATTACAGAAAGATCCTGTGTAGTTTTTACACAATTTTCCCCAATGGTAACATCAGGCATTACTATAGCACAGTATTGAAATATAAAATTGACATTGATAAAATCTATCAAACATTCACATTTCACCACTTGTACACGAACTCATTTATGTGCATGTGTATTTAGTACTCTACAATTTTATTATATGTGTAGATGAGTGTGACAACTACCATGGTTGATATAAAGAATTTCATCCCAAAGATTCCCTATGCTACCCATTACAGCTACAGTCACCTCCATCTCTGCATATAGTGGAACCTTATTTGATCTAGAGATTTCCAAAACTGAAGTCTGTCCAGGAACTCATTTTGAAATGTGGACAAGACAAGGTCAAGGTTAAGTTCATCCCTCTGACAGACAACACAGTGATTGAGGGGCACCTGGGGAAGTTTGGTGTTATTTACTTGGAAGACCTCTTTCATGAAATTGCCTTCCTGAGGAGGCATTTCCAGATCTTATGGTTCTTGCATCCTTTCCACCTCTCAGTGGCACATCATGCTACTAAACATAGCGTGAGCTTCCACAAGGAGATGGGCTCACCTGG
Source organism: Rhinopithecus bieti (assembly GCF_001698545.2). Lineage (NCBI taxonomy): Eukaryota > Metazoa > Chordata > Mammalia > Primates > Cercopithecidae > Rhinopithecus > Rhinopithecus bieti. Next base: position 941 of record NW_016804775.1, on the reverse strand, counting down.
CTATCGGGGTGAATGCATCAATCAAATCATCCACCAGTTGAACTACGCCCTGGTGAGGCAGGGCTGAAAACTGCCCTTGGGTTGACTTTTGATGGGCCATGCCTTGCCACTTAAAAATTCTTTTCGCATTTACTAGTATTTAAGAGTAACCTTGACATTGGGAGAAAAGAAGAGGCTGGTACTAATACCTTGAGACCTGCTGTGAGCGATGAATGCCTGATTAGGACATGGAGGTATGCATAGCCTAACTGTTATAGGCTTTAAAATGTCGAGTAATTAAAAACTGTATTGCTGCAGTCATTCAGATGGAAATGGGGAAGGAATATTATTAATAACTGATTTCAAAAGGACTGGAAGATGTGAAACATCTATTTTGCTGAAGAAATTGTAACTCTTTGAAATTGCTTTTTATTGGTGCTGTTATTACTCTTAAGTGCTAATCTGCAGTAAATTTTATCAATGAAGTGAAAAGTAAATAAATACATAAATAGGGAATCCTGTCTCTATTGCTTGTTTTTGCTAGGGTTGTTGAAGATCAGATGGTTGTAGGTGTGCAGTGTTATTTCTGAATTCTCTATTCTGTTCCATTGATTTATGTGTCTGTTTTGTACCAGTACTGTGCTGTTTTTGTTATTATAGCCTTGCAGTATAGTTTGAAGTCAGGTGGTGTGATGCCTCCAACTTTGTTCTTTTTGCTTAGGATTGTCTTGGCTATGTGGGTTGTTTGTGGTTATATATGAATTTTAAAATAGTTTTTTTCTAATTCTGTGAAGAATGTCATTGGTAGTTTAATGAGAATAGCATTGAATCTATAAATTACTTTGGGAAGTATGGCTTTTTTTTTTTTTTTTTTTTGGTATATAAACTATTTATTAACAGACAAGGCCTATAGACTTATTTCTTCTTGGACACACCCATGGTGCGGCCACGGCGGCCAGTGG
>NW_016804773.1:0-1221 GCF_001698545.2 Rhinopithecus bieti | reverse complement strand
AACACTGCAAGTTCTCACTCATAGGTGGGAATTGAAAAATGAGAACACTTGGACACAGGGCAGGGAGCATCACACTCCAGGGCCTGTCGTGGGGTGGGGAGATGGGGGAGGGATAGCATTAGGAGATATAGCTAATGTAAATGACGAGTTCATAGGTGCAGCAAACAAACAGGTCACATGTATACATATGTAACAAACCTACACGTTGTGCACATGTACCCTAGAACTTAAAGTATAATTTTTTTAAAAAAGAAAATACGCAAAATGAGAGGCACTCTTTTTATCCTTGGACCTTGTTTTTGTTATACTCATCAGATCAAAGTTGGATATATCTTTAAAATTAGGAGGAACTCCAGCTCTTTACTACCGTGACTGAGGAATGGAATATTCTCTTTTTGATTTCATCAAAATATATTCAACATTCGATTGCTTTAGATTACATCCATTGCTACTATCTCTATTTCAGCCTCTTTTGCCACCTTCACTGGTATTACTGCAAAAGCCTCCTAAGTTTCTCCACCTCTTCATGTGCTCTCTTATATAGAAAGATCCTTTTAAAGTGAATGTATGATCATGTCAATACCCAGCTCATCATCCAAAAGTAGTCCTGCATTTTACTCAGAGATAAGACAAAGTCCTTACACAGTTTCACTGTCTGTGATTTGTCGTCCACTCACTTTCTCAGTGAGCTCATCTCTGTATTGCTTTTCCCTTTACACCACACTACAGCCACATGAGACCCTTCCAGATATCAGTGAATGAAGCACCATCCGGCATTGCAGCGTTTGCACTGGTTCTTTCCAGTATTCACTCACATCTCCTTGAAATCTGCTCAAATGTCACCTTCACAATGAGGTCTCTTTCTTGGATGTCCAATGATAATCATTAAGTTTCTCTTTCTAGTTAGCCCTCCCATTTCCTTGAGCCATCTCTGTGTTTTCATTGTATGAATAACATTTAATACCTGATATATTAGATAACATACTTCTCATATTTATTGTTTATTTTGTGCTGCTACAATTTAAGCACTATCATTGAAAAGACCCTTCTCTTTCTTATTTGTTGATGTTTTAATCTCCTAAGGGCATCAAATAATTTCTGGAACATACAAGGGATATATCTCAATATTGTTTTATATGGAAGAAATATAGAAAATGCTCTAAAATCAAAAAGTGGGGAAAGGATATGAACAGACATTTCTCAAAAGAAGATATTCATACA
>NW_016804772.1:0-1219 GCF_001698545.2 Rhinopithecus bieti | reverse complement strand
AACATGCTCCCGAATATCACTTGCTACCTGTTTCTCCAAAAGGGTTTTCCCAACGCTGTATGAGAAGAGAGGTATAACATAGTGACTGCAATGCATTCGTCACAAAGCAGTTCCTTGGAAAGCTTCCCTCCAGTTTCGGTCTGATCATATTTCCTTTTTCACCGTAAGCCTCAAAGTGCTCCCGAATATCCCATCACACGCTAAACATACACAGGGCTAGAAAACTGCCAAATGAAAAGAGAGGCCTAACTGAGTGAGAGGAATTAAGACGACACAGAGCAGTTTCACAGAAACCTTCCTTCTGGATTTTACCTGAGGATATTTCTTTCCCATATTCTAAGGACCGTTCCCAAATGTACTTCCTCAGATTCCAAAAAAACAGTGATTTCAAGCTGCTCAATCAAAAGAATGGTTTCCCTCCATGAGACAAATACAGACATCACAAAGCAGTTTCTCAGAACGTTTCTCTGCAGGTTTCAACAGAAGGCGTTTCCTCGCCTCCGGGCGTCACTAAGTATCCCTTCACAGATTCTTTAAAGACAGAGTTTCGAAATTGGACCACATACAGTAAGCATTCACTCTGTGAAGTGAATGCACATATCAGACAGTAGATTCCTGGAACGATTCTTCCTCGATTTTATTACAGTATATTTCAGTATTCGCCATAGTCCTCAATGCGTTCTGAAATGTCACTTTTTCGGTTTCACAAGAACAGTTTTCAAACACTGCCTTGTGAGAAAAGAGGTAAAACTCCCTGAGTGGAATACATACATCACAAAGTAGTTTCTCAGAAAGCTTCTATCCATTTTTTATCTGAAGATATCTCCTCTTTCACTGTAGGCCTGAATATGCTCCTGAATGTCCCTTCGCAGATCTGTGCATGACGGAGTTTACCAACTGCATAATATAATTAAAGTTTTAACTATGTGAGATGAATAAATATTTCCAACACAAAGCAGTTTCACAGAAATCTTCCTTCCTCTTTTTCTCTGAGGATATTTCCTTTTTCACCATAGTCGTTGCTATACTCCCGAATATCTCTTTGTATCTTTTCTCCAAAAGGGACTACGGAGTCCTCTAGGAGAAGAAAGGTATATTTCTATGAGTGGAATGCACACGTCACAAAGCAGCTCGTCAGAAATCTTCTCTCCAGTTTCTATCTGAGAACGTTTCCTTTCTAAATGTAAGCCTCAAAGCCCTACAGAATATCCCTTCGCAG
>NW_016804770.1:0-2216 GCF_001698545.2 Rhinopithecus bieti | reverse complement strand
TGCAGGAGAATTGCTTGAACTCAGGAAGTGGAGGTTGCAGTGAGCCAAGATCGTGCCATTGCACTCCAGCCTGGGCGACACAGTGAGACTCCATCACAAAAAAAAAAAAAAAAAAAAAAAAAGAAAAAAGAAAAGGTGAAGTGCTGAAACGTGCTGAAGAATTCAGCGAGCCTTTGGATACTGACTTTTGGTAAAGGCCCCCCCTGCTCCCTGCCTTTTTTTTCTATAAAGTGTCCTTACTCCTCTGGGGTCAGAAACCCTTCTCCTTCTGGGGTCCCCAAACAGTGCTCCTCCCTGAGACAAATGAGGTGCGGGAAGGATGTGAATGGCATGCCCTTCCTCCACCACCAGTGTTTCTGCTGAAACCGTATTCACTAATTAATCAGGGAAGAAGGGAGGGGGAGAAATGAAAATAAACCAAGCTTGTGGCACATTCAGCGTTCATCGTGAGGTCATCCTGCTCTCTGACCCACCCTTCCTCACAGTGGTTTGGTGCCTGTTGTTCTAGAATCACACAGACCTGTTCCAAGATGATAGTTCCCCTTAACTGCTCTAGAGATAAGAACTTGAACATTATGAAATATTAAGTTTTATCTGGGTGCGGTGGTTCACGCTTGTAATCCCAACACTTTGGGAGGCCGAGGTGGGTGGATCTCCTGGTCAGGAGTTCGAGACAAGCCCGGCCAACATGGTGAAACCCTGTCTCTACTAAAAATACAAAAATTAGCCGGGCATGGTGGCGGGTGCCTGTAATCCCAGCTACTCAGGAGGCTGAGGCAGGAGAATCGCTTGAACCCAGGAGGCGGAGGTTGCCGTGAGTCAAGATGGTGCCACTGCACTCCAGCCTGGGCGACAAGAGTGAAACTCTGCCTCAAACAAAAAAAAAAGAAAGAAAGAAAGAAAGAAAGAAATGGTAAGTTTTCCGTTTAAGATATTCTTTCAGGTTCTGTATACTGATGAAACCACTGATGCCACTTGGTCTAAACCCACAGGAGCTGCTGACTCACCAAAGAATGCAGTTTTCATACCCTGATTTCATCCCCCTAACCTCAAGCAATCAACAGCTCCAATTCTCCAGCTCCTCATCCTTCCACGATCCCCTTAAAATCACCAGCCCAAAACTCCTTGGGGAGATGGATTTGAGGGTTTCCTCTCCTGTCCTCACTTGGTGCCCTGTGACCATGAAACTCTCTGCTGCCCACACTGTGGAATGTCTCAGTGGAATGGTCTGTCACTGCACAGAGGGCATGTGAGCCTGTTGGTCATATAACACTGCATCATCACGATGCTCTGAGGCTCCATACCCCAGGCTCACCCTGCACCGGCCAGCTACCCCTGCTCTTCTCCCCACTGCTGTCCTCCCACCCTCCTCCACTTTCTTCCCTGAGAGCTGGCTCTCAGGGTCTGCAGGGCTCATCCAGGGTGATTCTGTGGCCAAGGGGCATGTTTCCAGCTCAGCCCCTTCTGTCCCTTGGACTGACAACCAGGGTCTGCAGTCCGCAGTGGAGTAGGCCTTCTGTACGGGCTCTGGGTCCATACTTAGGACCTTATGAGGAGCAGGTGATGGTAGAGGAAGAGGCTACACCTAATGGGCACTTGATTGGCAACAGGAAGGCTTAGAAAGGGGTCACAGGCTGGAGAGCTTCACGGACTGTATCCCACCATGAAGGAAATGGAAACTTGACTTTTCCATTCTCAGATTACAAGGGAAGAAACTTTCATGATGGTGTTGATAAAGAGTATTCTGACTGAATAAGTTGGGGCCAATTTGGGGTTGGGTCTCAGGGAAATGAAGAGGGTGTAAGAGCCCAAATCTTTCCCTTCATGTAGCCCCCAGAGTCTTTAAACTCTCCTACTTCTTCAAGGCCCAAGCCCCTTCCTTCGACTCATCTTGGATCACATCCGAATGAGGTAACAAACATTTGTTATGAATTTATATTCATGGTTGGGCGCGGTGGTTCATGCCTGTAATCCCAGCACTTTGGGAGGCTGAGGCTGGTGGATCACCTGAGGTCAGGAGTTCAAGACCAGCCTGGCCAACATGGTGAAACCCCATCTCTACTAAAAATCCAAAAAATTAGCCAGGCGTGGTGGCAGACACCTGTAATCCCAGCAACTTGAAAGGCTGAGGCAGGAGAATCACTTGAACCCAGGAGGCAGAGGTTGCAGTGAACCAAGATCACGCCATTGCACTCCAACCTGGGCAACAAGAGCAA
>NW_016804769.1:0-218 GCF_001698545.2 Rhinopithecus bieti | reverse complement strand
ATCCCTGATGAACATTGATATGAAAATCCTCAGTAAAATGCTGGCAAACTGAATCCAGCAGCACATTAAAAACCTTATCCACCATGATCAAGTCAGCTTCATCTCTGGGATGCAAGGCTTGTTCAACATATGCGAATTGCTAAACATAATGCATCACATAAACAGAATCAATGACAAAAACCACATGATTATCTCAATAGATGCAGAAAAGGCCTTCG
>NW_016804768.1:5231-8189 GCF_001698545.2 Rhinopithecus bieti | reverse complement strand
TTTCTGAGGTGGAGTTTAGCTCTTGTTGCCAAGGCTGGAGTGCAATGGTGTGATCTCGGCTTACCGCAACCTCTGCCTCCCAGGTTCAAGCAATTCTGCCTCAGCCTCCAGAGTAGCTGGGATTACAGGCATGCACCACCGCGCCCAACGTTCTTAAAGAAAGGAATTTTCAACCCAGAATTTCATATCCAGCCAAACTAAGCTTCTTAAGTGAAGGAGAAATAAAATCCTTTACAGACAAGCAAATGCTGAAGGATTTTGTCACCACCAGGCCTGCCTTACAAGAGCTCCTGAAGGAAGCACTAAATATGGAAAGGGAAAACAGTACCAGCCACTGCAAAATATACCAAAATGTAAAGATCATAGACACTATGAACAAACTGCATCAACTAACGGGCAAAATAACCAGCTAGCATCATAATGACGGGATCAAATTCACGCATAACGTATTAACCTTAAATGTAAATGGGCTAAGTGCCCCAATTAAAAGACACAGACTGCAAATTGGATAAAGAGTCAAGACCCATTGGTGTGCTGTATTCAGAAGACCCATCTCACATGCAAAGACACACATAGGCTCAAAATAAAGGCATGAAGAAAGATTTACCAAGCAAATGGAAAGCAAAACAAAGCAGGGGTTGCAATCCTAGTCTCTGATACAATGGACTTTAAGCCAACAAAGATGAAAAAAAAGACAAAGAAGGGCATTGCATAATGGTAAAGGGATCAATGCAACAAGTAGAGCTAACTATCCTAAATATATATACAACCAATACAGGAGAACCCAGATTCATAAAGCAAGTTCTTAGAGACCTATAAAGAGACTTAGACTCCCACACAATAATAGTGGGAGACTTTAACACCCCATTGTCAATATTAGATCAATGAGACAGAAAATTAACAAGGATATTCAGGACTTGAACTGAGCTCTAGACCAAGCAGACCTAATAGACATCTACAGAACTCTCCACCATAAATCAACGAAATATACATTCTTCAAATCAACAAAATATACATTCTTCTCAGAGCCACCACTACACTTATTCTAAAATTGACCACATAATTGGAAGTAAAACACTTCTCAGCAAATGCAAAAAATGGAAATCATAACAAATAGTCTCTCAGACCACAGTGCAATCAAATTAGAACTCAGGATTAAGAAACTCACTCAAAACTGCACAACTACATGAAAACTAACAACCTGCTCCTGAATGACTATTGGGTAAATAACGAAATGCAGGCAGAAATAACTAAGTCTTTTGAAACCAATGAGAGCAAAGACACAATGTACCAGAATCTCTGGGACACTGCTAAAGCAATGTTTAGAGGGAAATTTATACCACTAAATTCCCACATGAGAAAGCAGGAAAGATCTAAAATTGACACCCTAACATCACAATTAAAAGAACTAGAGAAGCAAGAGCAAACAAATTCAAAAGCTAGCAGAAGACAAGAAATAACTAAGATCAGAGCAGAACTGAAGGAAATAGAGACACGAAAACCCTTCAAAAAAAATCAATGAATCCAGGAAGTGGTTTTTTGAAAAGATCAACAAATGGGTAGACTTCTAGCCAGACTAATAAAGAAGAAAAGAGAGAGGAATCAAATTGACACAATAAAAAATGATAAAGGGGACATCAACACCGATCCCACAGAAATACAAACTACCAGCAGAGAATTCTAGACACACCTCTATGTAAATAAACTGGAAAACTGAGAAGAAATGGATAAATTCCTGGACACATACACCCTCCCAAGACTAAACCAGGAAGAATTTGAATCCCTGAACAGACCAATAACAAGTTCTGAAATTGAGGCAGTAATTATACCAGAGGTACAAAGAGGAGCTGGTACCACTCCTTCTGAAAACATTCTAAACAATACAAAAAGAGAGACACCTCCCTAACTCATTTTATGAGGCCAGCATCATCCTGATACCGAAACCTGGCAAAGATACAACAAAAAAAAAGAAAATTTGAGGCCAAACCCCTGATGAACACCTATGCAAATATTCTCAATAAAATAGTGACAAACAGAATCTACCAGCACATTAAAAAGCTTTTCCACCATGATCAAGTTGGCTTCATTCCTGGGATGCAAGTCTGGTTCAGCATACACAAATCAATAAACATAATATTTTATATCACATAAGCAGAATCAATGACAAAAACCACAAGATTATCTCAATAGATGCAGAAAAGGCCTTCGACAAAATTCAACACTCCTTCATGCTAAAAACTCTCAATAAACTAGGTAATGATGGAATGTATCTCAAAATATTAAGAGCTATTTACGACAAACCGACAGCCAATATCATATTGAATGGGCAAAAACTAGAAGCCTTCCCTTTGAAAACTGGCCTAAGACAAGGATGCCGTCTCTCACCACTCCTATTCAACATAGTATTGGAAGTTCTGGCCAGGGCAATCAGGCAAGAGAAAGAAATAAAGGGTATTCAAATAGGAAAAGAGGAAGTCAAATTGTCTCTGTTTACAGATGACATGATTATATATTTAGAAAACCCCATCATCTCAGCCCAAAACTTCTTAAGCTGATAAGCAACTTCAGCAAAGTCTCAGGATACAAAATCAATGTGTAAAATTCACAAGCATTCCTATACATCAATAACAGACAAACAGAGAGCCAAATCGTGAGTGAACTCCCATTCATAATTACTTCAAAGGGAATCAAATACCTATGAATACAACTTACAAGGGAGGTGAAGGACCTCTTCAAGGAGAGCTACAAACCACTGCTCAAGGCAATAAGAAAGAACACAAACAAATGGAAAAACATTCCATGCTCATGGATAGAAAGAATCAATATCGTGAAAATGGCCATACTGCCCAAAGTAATTTACAGATTCAATGCTATTCCCATCAAGCTACCGTTGACTTTCTTCACAGAATTAGAAAAAATTACTTTAAATTTCACATGGAACAAAAAAGAGCCCATATA
>NW_016804768.1:0-1805 GCF_001698545.2 Rhinopithecus bieti | reverse complement strand
TAAGTGAAAGGCCCTATAATAGTAAAACAATTTTGAAAAAATGAACAAAAAAGGAGGAATTCTTCTTTCCAATGTTAAGACATACTATATAGCTTCATTAATCAGGACAGAGTAGAGTGCTAAACACATTTATCAATGAAACAGAATGGGAAGCCTGGAAATAGATCCACATAAATGTGTCCAGCTAATTTTTAGCAAAGGAACAAAAACAACTGTTAAACATACATAAAAAATATGAACTTCAAACTAAACCTCCACCTTAGTAAAAAATTAACTCACTGAATAATGAATGTAATTTAAAATTTAAAACTATAAAATGTCTTTAAAAATAGGAGAAAGTATTCAGGACCTACAACAAAAGAAAGAGTTCTTAGACTTGACATCAAAAGCATAACCTAAAAGAGGAAACCTTGATGAATTGGACCTCATCAAAATTAAAAACATTTTGCTCTGTGACATTCTGTTAGGAATGTGAAGAAAATATAGACTGGAAAAATACTTTGCAAATCACATATCTGACAAATAATTAGTATCTAGAATATATAAAGAACTCTCAAAATTCAACATTAAAAAACAAACAGGCCATGCACAGTGGCTCACACCTGTAATCCCAACTACTCAGGAGGGTGAGGTGGGAGGATTGCTTGAGCCCAGGAGTTGGAGGTTGCAGTGAACTATAATCATGCCATTGTACTCCAGCCTGGGCAACAGGGTGAGACCCTGTCTCTTTAAAAAAATAAATAATTTTAAAAATCCAAATAGAAAATAGGTAAAAGAATTGCAAGACATTTCACTAAAGACAATATACAGACAGTAAATAAGCAAATAAAAGATGCCCAACATTATTAGTCATTAGGGAAGTACAAATTAAAACCACTATGAGATATCACTATACATCTATCTAAATGGCAAAAATTTAAAAAAAAAAGTAATAAAACCATTTTTCTGGAGAGCATATGGAGAAATTAGATCACTCATACACTGCTGGTGGAAATTTAAAATAATACAATAACTGTGGAAAAGTTTGGCAATTCCTTTTGAAACTAAAAATGGAACTTACCACATCACCCAGCAGTTAAGACTCTTGGACATAAACCCCAAAGAAATGAAAACTTATTTTAATGCAAAAATGCGTACACAGATGTTCATAGAAGCTTTAATTATGAAGCTGAAAATTGGACACTCTGCAAATGTCCTTCAATGGTAAATGGTTAAACAAACTGAGGGACATCCATCCCATGAAATACATGCCATGAAATACGCAGCAATGAAAAGAAAAATACTATTGATAAATGCAACAACTTGGATACATATTAGGGAAATTGTATGGAAGAATAAAAAGCCAATGTCATAAAAATGCATACTGTGTGATTCCATGTATATAATCTGCATGACAAAACATAAATTTAGACATGGAGAAGAGGTTAGTAATTCCTGTGGGTTAATGAGAACAAAGGAGATGATGGGTATAGCTATAAAAAGATAGCATGAAGGAACCTTGTGGTGATGCTTAAGTATTTTGATTTTGGTTATGTGATGATAGACATGATAAAATTGCATAGAAGTATACACACACAACACATATACACACACACAGATGACTGCATGTATACCTAGCAAAATCTGATTCAGCTGTATGGATCATACAAATGTTCATTTCCTGGGTTTCTCATTGTACTAGAGTTAGGCAAGATATACCTTGGGAAAAGCTGAGTGAAGGGTGTATGGAAGCCACCTATAAATGTCTTTGCATCTTTCTGTGAAAGTAGAATTCTTTCAATGTATATATATATATATAATTTTTT
>NW_016804767.1:140073-152474 GCF_001698545.2 Rhinopithecus bieti | reverse complement strand
TTTCTACTTTTCAGAATTGAATTGTTATTTTATTTGGAAAGCTAAATTAACATGAAAGATTTATATTTCTATTTTCTTGGCATCACCAACAGTTATAGCACTGAGGATTACTTCATTTCTGGCTGTGCAGCAGACACTGTTATATCTGATGTTCCCATTAGTTTTTCCTGTCACATCGAACACAGTGCCTGGGACATAACAGGCACTCAACAAATGTTTGACGAATCAATGAATTTGCAAACTCATCAGATTTGTAAATTATTTGCCTCGTTTCTTCTAGTTATAGTTATTTTAGAATCAAAAATGAGAACTAGATTTAATAAACTTCTAGTCTATCATTTACCAAGCTATTTGTATTAACTATGACTTCCATTATTAATTGCGTTCTCTGTTGTCAATGTGCAACAATGGCATGGAGAAAAGAAAGCTGACACAGGGAGAGAAAGCAAGTACAGAAGGTAGCAGTTACCTGAAGTAAAACTAGTTGTTTCAAACCCACTACTTTTGGCTCCAGTTTGCATAACTGTTTCTGTGCAGTCTGTGACTGTACATTGCATGTCAGCACCACTGACAGAATACAATAAAAAATAAATTCTTTGTTCAATTCAACACTTGGACACAGGATGGGGAACATCACATGCCAGGGCCTGTCATGGGGTGGTGGGAGTGGGGAAGGATAGCATTGGGAGATATACCTAATGTAAATGATGAGTTGACGTGTGCAGCACACCAACGTGGCACATGCATACATATGTGACAAGCCTGCACATTGTGCACGTATACCCTAGAACTTAAAGTATAATAAAAAAAAAATTTAAAAAATAAATTCCTCTTGCTTCCCACCAGGTATACAGTCTATGCACATACCCAGTAAATGGTTCAAATGCCCTCACAGAAGCCTGTTCCAACTGTGGGTTCCATTTGCCCTATACGGGGTTGTATAGAAACCATTCCTGAGAGAAAGTCTCAGCTATGGGTGGTGGAGTATTCATCTGTTTTCATCATTTTCTCTCAAAGTGTTTACAAATGTATGACATAAAAACATGAAGTACTTTGGATTACTTGTTGATATTTACCTGTTTAATCTACATAGCTCTCTGACATTTGCATAAACTGTACATATTTAAATTCAGCACCCCATAGTAAGAGTCCTCTAACAGCTGTCTAAACATAATTCACCATAAATTCTGTTATTTCCTAAAATCTCAAGAATGTTTATTTTCTATTTGTTGTAGTTATTATAATTTTTAAAAATCACACTGTGGATCCCTTTAAAATGGTTTTCTTTTATTTATTGTTACAATAAAATGTATAGCAGGGTAAAAAGTAAAATGTTCTCCAAATTTTCCCACTCTTCTTCCAAATTCACCTCCATTAACAAAGGTATAACTATCAAACTAAACAGCTTCTTCAAGCAAAGGATCCAATCAATGGAGTAAAGAGACAACCTATAAAATGGGAGAAAATATTTCCAAGCTATGTCTGATAAAGGGTTAATACCCCAAATATATAAGGAACTCAACTCAATAGCAAGAAAACAAATAACCCAAGTAAAAAAAAATGGGCATAGAACCTCAACAGACACTTCTCAAAATAATAAATACAAATGGCCAATAGATATATGTAAAAGTACTCAATATCACTAATCATCAGAGAAATGCAAATGAAAACCACAGTGAGATATCACCTCACCCCAGTTAAAAAGGCACTTATTAAAAAGATGAAAAACAAGTGTTGATGAGATTACAAAGAAAAAGAAATCTTTGTACACTGTTGGTGGGAATGTTAAGTTGCTTCTTATATTCATCTAGGCATGAGTTTCTCAATGATTCTTTTTTTTTTTCATTAGCCATCTGTCCCTAAGGTTAGGTCTTATACTACTTAGTTCCCTTAAGAGTCTGGAAATTATGGTCACTGGGTCAGTAACTTTACTGGTGATCTCATTCTGGCAGAGTTCACCACCTTGGTTGGATTGAGTAGTCGTAACTCACCTTTCTTGAAACTCTAGAAATTCCAATGTCAAAGTTTGCCTGGTCTTTGCTATCAATGTAAGTTATCTTATTCTTATGGTTTAAAGAAGAATGGAAGATATTCTGGACAAAAGGCCTTGAAGAATTGTTATATTTGGAAACACAGACCCCAATCTCTAAAGTATTTCAGTGTTTCACCTTTAGAAACTGTTTCGTTTCTCCCCTAGCTGCTGGTTATAGAACAAAATGGCCACCTTACAATATATGTAAACTGCAACTCAAAATCCAGCCATCCCTTCTCCAAAATAAATGCCTTCTTCAGTATTTTAAAGATGCTTAATGACTGTTTCCTTTCCTCACTTAATAAAGAAACAGAGCCTGTAATCTACATGAGAGAAGAGAAACACTAGCCCAGCCAGGCAATATGCTCACATGATCCCTCGGGAGTATACAGAGGAGCAGCTTTTATCCAACAAGAAGAAAGGAACATCTTTACAGATGCACAGGATTTTTATGAGAAAGGAAATACAGTAACATACTCAGCTATTTGACATCCCTCTTCTCTTTAGTATTTGGCAAGTTAATTACACCATTAAGGCCCAATGCTATATTTGGATTAAAACGCCTGACTTACTCTGTGAACTTGAACAAGTCATTTCTCTCTGGGCTCTGGTTTCCAGATCTATAAAGTGAAGTAGTTGTACTAAAAATCTCTAAAGACCCTGCCAGCTCTGACGTTATAACAGTTCAACAACTAGGAAGATAGATCCAAAATACAGTTTGAATGATGGCCAACATCTGGACAATAATCCCAACTTCATACCGCTAGCCTGGCATGCCCAAAATACTAATTACTATACAAAAAAGTAAGAAGCAAAATAATTTGCCCCACCCATCTATCCAGTCTTTTCTTCTCCTATAAGTCAAAATAGTCTACTCTCTGTCCTTTGAATTCTTTCACTCATTCCCACTACCACTTCCACATCTTTCTCCACACTCTTACCCTATATGGGTAATTTCCCTTCCTCTACCTACTCAAATTCTACCCTTCCTTCAAACCACAGCCCAATATTTGCTAAATTGAGTTTTTACCAATTGCTCCCAATCAGTGATCTTTTCCTTCCTTGAACTCCAGTAGCTGATAATTCTTTTGTTTAATTATCTGTTCAAAAGAGTATCTACATTTTCACTGTGTCTTTTAAAAAGGTCTTTCTGGTTGTAATCCAAAGTGTCTCTGAAGTAAAACAAGGATTCTCATTAGCGACCAAGTGCCTTCATATTTATTAAGAAAAAGGGACAAGAATATTTGTCTTATTCTACTCCTTAAAAAAGTTAAAAGTAAATTTTACTCAAAAAAATCACAGCTCTGGCTACAGAAACTTCAATGCAAGGCTTGGAAGTGCTCTAAAGTAAAGGGACTCTGTATTTTGGCATTTTTCATTATTATTATTATTATTATTATTATTAATAGTAATGTTAGTATCAGTATCATTGAAGATTACTGTTGTTATAAACAAAGATGAGCTAGATTTTACACTGCAGAAGTGAAAGTTTTAGCAAAAGGTTTTAGGGAAGAGCATAGAGACCATTTTACCTGAGAGAGAAATCTAGAGATAGAAGTAAATGCTTTTTCTGATTAACTGAGGAAGAAATGGAGAAAGCACTTTTCCTTTGGTAAAATAAATAATAAACTAAAACAAAGAGTTCAGTGTAATCCACTGCAAGGGTTTAAATCTTTTCCAAACAGTGACTTAGAATAGCACATTGATTTTTTTAACTCTGTTAACTACTCTTAAAGGTAAAATCAAGTAGCTCAGATCAAACATTCAACCAATATTTATTGAGCAATATTATGTGCAGGGCATTGTGCTAGATGTTACAGGGGACACGAGTAAAAACATACCCAGGAATTAGTTCACACCTTTATATAGGGAGCTTTTGTTTGGTGGAAGAATAGAAGGAAAGGAGGGAGGGGGGTAAAAAAAGAGGGAAGGAGGGACTACCATTTGTAGGACAAAAACTTAGGAATCCTTAACTTTCCTCTCATCTATCATGTTTATTTTATTTTATTTTTTGCATCTGTCCTCTCCTTTTTCTAACATTTTGCCTGGCTACATTTTCTGCCCCTCCAAGCTGTCCTATACACAACTGTCAATGTGATTTTTCTACTGTACACACCCTATGATTCAGCCACACAAAATTATTTGTGCCAGAATCACATGTCTCTGAACTTTCTCAGGCTGTTTTTTATTTTTGGCCAAGTCTTAAAGACTAATATGGGAGAACATATTACTCTTTAAGAGGTGGCCAAAATCACCTTTTAGGTGACATTTTCCTGACACTTATGGGCAAAATAGTCCTTCCTCTGTGATCTCATAGCACCTAGTAGATAACTGGATTAGCACTTAGCAAACTGCATAGGAATTATTTGTTTATATTCTGTCTCCCTCTTCAGACAGTTGTGTAAGTCAGGATTCGGTTGCAGGGAACAAAAACCACTCTGTGTGTAGGATCATTGGAAATGACGGAGGAGCAGGCTGTAGGCTGGGACTTTGTGAATGACTCCCAGAACAGCTGGCCCCCTCAGAGAAACTTTGCCACAATCAGGAAATCAGAGTCATGAGGCCACTGTAGGAAATACTGAGGGATAGAACACACTACTATACATAAATCCAAGAAGCATGCATAGCCACCATCATACTGCCTCTAAATCCCCACAAAGCTGCTGACTAAACCCAAGAAAGCTGCTTCAGAAATGCCCACCATCTCCACAGCTGTGCTTGAGGGCAGCAACAGGTAGGCCAGTGCTATGGCCACTGCCTCATTTCTGCCTCAAAACCCCGTGTCAGAACATCTATTTGGTGGATATACCAGAAGCCTAGCTATAAGAGACTCTGTGAGATATGGATTTTTAGCTTTCAAAACTTGGCAATATAGAAACGCACACCAGAAGGAAGTAGTAGTAGATGCTGAGTGCCAATCTACCACCACACGTACCACATATCTTTAGCACCTGGAAATAGTTCCTGCCCCATAAGATGTATTTAATAGACACTTGCTGAATTCTGAATATAAGAGTATCATGAAGGTGTTGGTAATTTTTTAAACTGTCAGTTTCCTGCTTCCTCTCTTTTTGATTGTGAAAATTATTCATTTTAGAAGAATGCTCACCTAATCATTATTTATAAAGAGAAAATCTGTAACCTCCTACATATAAAACAAATGGAGATTAATAAATGAATTATAACAGAATAATATATACAGTCATTAAATAATGACGTAGATCTCTCTGTTGATGTGGGAAGACACTTGTGATATATATGGAAAAGCAGGTACAATTAAATGCCTATATCACACCATAAGAATAAATTCCAAGTGAATTGAGGAGATGAATGAGAAACAAAACTTTAAAATTCTGAAAATAGAAGATAGCCTCAGGATAGGGAATAATATCCAAAACAAGACAATAAAGGAGTACAAACTATAATGGAAACTGCTAAATCTGACTCCATTAAAATGTGAAATTTCTATCCAACAAAATAACTACATAAGCCATACATATCAACAAAGGATTAATACTGAAATTATATATATAAATAATCATAATAAAAACACAAGCATCTCAACAGAAAAAGGCGGCAAAGGATATTAATAGAGAATTCACAGATTTATAAAATGGCTGATAAAATTTGAAAAGTTCCTCAACCTCAATAATAATCATGGAAATGCAACTTAAAATTATGGAGGGATACCAATATCAGTCAACTAACTGGCAAAAATCTTTAAATCTCATGTTGCCAAGTATTCGCAAAAATATGGAGCCACAGGAAATCATACATACGGGTGAAAGAGTATCATTTTATGCCCAAATAATACCCCAGATACAGGTCGTCACGCTTTTTCTGTAAAGGACCAAATGGTAACTATTTTAGGTTTTGCAGTCCATACAATCTGTGTCATTGTGGCACAAAAGAAGACATAGACCACAAATAATAGGATGTAGTGGTGTTCCAATAAAACCTCATTTACAAAATCAGGTAACTAGATAGATTTAGCCCATAGTATATAATTTCTTGATCCTTGTCCTGGAGAAACTATCACATATATACATAAGAAAAGAGACAAGCGAAATAATATTCATTGCAGCAATATTTATGATGGTGAAAAATTTAGAATAATCTAAATCTCCATCAGCAACAGAAAAGGTAAATAAAGAGTGCTAAAGTCATAAAATGGAATATGACACAGCAAGTGAAATGAATGAGTCAAATTATATTGATATACTCAAACCTTAAAAAATAATGATGTTGGGTTAAAAATGCAAGTGTGTGTGTGCATATACATACATAGTTTAATAACATGAAAATCTATCAAATACCTGTATGCTTTATGAATACACATGTATGTAGTAAAGATATTATGGAAATGATGAATACCAAAATCAAAAGAGTGTCCCTTAGGGGAGAGAGGGAGAGAGGAAATAAATGGAATATAAGAAAGGAGTAAGCAGGTGAATTTAACTGCATCTATTTGATTTCATTTATTAAAACAGCACAAAATAATCTGAATATGAATAATTTCATTGTGGAAAAATGTTGCTATTTGACAAAGCTGGGTTGTGGATACACAGGTATTCACTTTATTATTCTACTCTCCGTGCTTTACTGTATGCCTAAAATATTCCATAATAAAAGAGTAGATTAAAAGAATGTACAGTATTATTTTAAAATATGTATTGAACAAATTAATATGGATAGTATATATTTTTGAAGACTTAGAGGATATATACCAAAATGCTAACAATAGTTGTTTTGTGATTGTGGGGTTATGAGTACTTTTATCTTGTTCGTTGTGTTTTCCTATATTGCCCAATTATTAACAATAACATGTCACATTATTTTTTAACAACGTATTCATTATGGGATAAAAGGAAACCTCTATTAATATTTTTAGCATCATTCCTTCTATTATATATTTTTGGTCCCCTATCTGTCTCCTTGTCATTGAGACCATATTGAATATACACTACTACTGTTTGCTTTTATTCATTTATTCTAAGCAGTTCCTTGTACTATTCAAAATTCTTTATAAGAATCATTTCTATAACTGCATACTATTTGTGTAAATTTGTAAATTTGCAACTTTAAGCATCTTTTGAGAAATTCTGGAAAATATTTACCTACTAAATGTATAATGCAAGCCTCAAATTCCAGAGCTTCTTCCATACATTCTATACATCAACTGAGGGTCAATGGGGCATCTATCAGTACTGTTATTTTTTGTTGGTTTTGTTCTTGCCAGCATTCCACAAATACTGAAACACCCACTTGAATACAATAATTTAAAAAATAGATTTCTTACACTGTCTTTTAGACCGAATCAACTGGAGGCTTCCTCAATATGTTATCAAAGCTCCTTTGGGCTCTCATGATCCTCTGGTAAAACAGGCCGCTGATTAAGAGATTTTTTTGCGCCCTTGGTTCAACAGGGTAGAAGCTGACAGCTGTCATTGTGTGGCCCTGGCACATACCATGAGCTGGTGGCCTCCATCTGGGACCCTGAACATGCTTTGCAAACCTCTCAATCACATGCAAAGTTAGGTGACATTTTGAAATATGGCTTTATGGTGTAATTACCCAGAAACTCATCAACGCCTATGGGCACCTTGACATTTTATTGCTGTGGAACTCATCATCTACTATCTTAAAATATGTCATTTGTTGGATCCAAATTCAGTGGCTCTGTCATTTCCTAGGTGTTATTTTAAAAGGTTATTGATGTCTTTCTGTGAAATAATAAAGTGACAAATGTAAACAAGACGCTTTCAAACAGCTATTTCATTAATCTAGTTGTTATTGTTTTTCATAATACATATCCTTGGGTCATTTAAAGCACTTCACTTTCTTAAGCAAGGTACAAACAGCTTTGCTTTTTTAAATTGTGAAAAGGAAGGGACAGAAAAATGAAGACAGTTGGAAGTTCAATTTTGAATTGACTGGTCTCCAACTTTCATGTACTGCTAAATAAGCCCCTAGTCATTATTTGGCTTTTGTTATATCAACCTCCCCACTAGCCTTCCCTCACCTTCCAACTGCTTTTGACCTATCACCATCCCAAAATACAAGTGGTTTCTTCTTGTTGGCATAAAGATAATCTGAGGGCACATCCCGAATTTTAGCCAGTCCAGACACTGACCCTACCAATGTATCTGGTGAATCTATAAGCTCCATAAAAGAGAGGATTGTGCTTTATTTATCCTTGTAATCCCAGCCAGTGCCTAGAATGATTCCTGAAGCACATAGTAGGAAAAAAAAATCTTTGTTAAATTGAATTGCAAATACCCAGAGTCAAGTTTCAAAATTTGTGAGTTACAGGCCACAATGAATGTCAAACTAAGGAGCATAATTGGGTATTCATGTGTGAGCATTAGATCACACTGATTAATGATTTAAAATATTATCCTACCACACAAAATATCTGGTTGGCTTATGAAATGTGAAATATGCTGGGTTATTTCTAAAAGATCTATATTTAAAAGAATGTGAAGTCTTTTGTAAGAAAATATGCATCTCCTACTTCGCCAACAGTAAAAAACATAGTATGTATTTTGAAGTACATACAAAGGACTGGTGTTGACAACATTAAATTAGAATGTGGCCTACTGATAAATACACATTGTATTTCACAACCCCTTACCTTTTTTAATCGTCACTGTCTGAAATGTATCTCGTTAGTATGGAAAGTACAGTGGCCTTTCTGTCCTCTTAGTTTAGTTGCCAACTGCAACCAAAATAAGCATATTCCTTGGACAGGAATACTCAAGGCATTTAATGGACTATAAGATTCTTGAGGGTTTTGTCCACCTCTATATCCATAATAATTATGACTTACTGGTTTATAGCAGGAAAAATATTTATTGAATGTATTTGCCCCTCCTCCAATTATTGTTCCAGTGAGTAAGAGTGGGAGTTGGGGTGGCAGACAAACCTTGAAATTCTTTGAGAACATTATTTGACCTCAGGTACAGTTTCAGTCATCAACAGTAGTAACCACACTGCACTGCAAAGTCCAATCGCTGTGCAAAAATAGCCAAATGGAACAAGAATCTATGACATTATTGCTCAAGGTAGCTGGGCATGGTGGCTCATACCTGTGCCTGTAATTGCAGCTCTTTGGGAGGCCAGGTGGGTTGATCAATTGAGGTCAGGAGTTCAAGACCAGCCTAGCCAACATGGTGAAACCCTGTCTCTATCAAAAAATACAAAAATTAGCCAGGCATGGTGGTATGTGCCTGTAGTCCCGCTACTCGGGAGGCCAAGGTGGGAGAATTGCTTGAAAACGGGAGGCGAAAGTTGCAGTGAGCTGAGCTCAGGCCATTGCACTCCAGCCTGGGCAACAGAGTGAGACCCTATTCAAAATAATAATAATAATAATAATAATAATAATAATAGTAAAAAATAAAATATTGCTCAAGGACTCAAAAAATAATACAAGTTCTAGACTATAATAGTATAACAAACTCCCAGTTAATTCTTCAATTTGTCTTTATATCAAGCATAAACTAATACCAATATATATGTTTTGATGTTTTCATTGACACAGTAAGTGACAGGAGCAGCACTAAACAGATTTTATACCTGCACCACATATATGCTAGATGCAATTTCTTTGCTACAGCTCAATGCAAATAATGAAATTTTTCATTAGGTAGACCATGTGCTTTTATTAAAGTAGCATATTTAAAGAGAAATGGATGTAATTCTAAATATTTAGAATACATTTCTAGCTCTGTTTCCACATTATTATTTAGGCTCCTTTGTCCTTGGAATGTGAATAGTACCAATTAGGCTTACAAATAAGTATAAGTTTAATGGCTGAGCTCTAACAAACCACTTGCATTGTTTATCATTGCAAAGATGAATAGCTTGAGGAGGCTGCTCTCTCAGCCAATCTAGCTAAAATCGACGGTGATGTGAATGTTAAAGTTAGTTTGGGGAGGTTTATACATTGTAGCTGAAGAACCCAGATGAATAACTTGGTCATTTCGCACTTAGAGCTTTAGTTCTGTTATCTCAGTGGTGCTACTTGTGTGATTTCACAGACTTTACCCAGTCCTCAGGCTTAGACTATACTACCAGGCACTGTTAGAGGTGATGCCTTATATTAACATTGTGCTTAACAGTTTCTCAAAGCTTACCCACATGCATTAATTGCTTTTAAACTTAAGACTCTGAGAAATAGTCAGGGTAGGTATTCCCATTTCAAACAGGCTCTCAAAGTCTAATGTCAGACAGCTAGTAAAGTAATTAGAGCTGGTGGGAGGCCCTTAGGAGACTGTTGTAGATATATAGAGAGAGGCATAGTCAGATATCAGGTGATGCAAATTTAAAATAGTGTTGAGTCAGAAAAAATGAGAAAATATAAAATATTTTTAATCATTATAAAAGCAATGCATGTATATTTTTTAAACTTCTAAACAATTTATAAGTGTATAAATTAGAAAGTTAAAACAAATTCCACCCTTCCTCCAAATCCCTTTTCCTATGGGTAATTATTCTCAATAATTTGGTGCATATCTCTTGTCTTTTTTTTTCTATACAAGTAATATATATGTGGATGTATGTATCTGTGTATTGATGTGTAACCAAAATGGGACCATATTATACATGCTATACATGCTGGCCTGCAATTTATATTTTTATCTTAACAATGTACCATGGACATTTTTTCTTGTCACTACTTATGGATCCACCTTACAATTACTAATAGCTGTGTTCATAGAATAGATGTACAATTAACCAGTTCCCTGTTGCCTCACAGGTAGTTTCCTGTCTTGGACCATTTTAAATAGTACTGTAAAGAATATCTTTGTTTACATAGGTTAACACACTTGAGTATTCCCATAGGATAGTTTCACAAAATTGTAAATGGTAGGTCAAAGTATATGTATTTTAGATTTCAACAGATAGTGTCTAAGTGCCTTCCAAAGAGGTTGTACCAATACAGTGTATGAAAGTGCATGGAAGGTTATTTTGAAGAAATAGCTGACAGGATGTGAAGACTGATTGGATTAGGAAGGAAAAGCAGAGTCAAAGATAACTTCAAACTCTGAGGTCTGAGTGATTTAAAGAATGGTGTCACCTTTGACAGACACAGGGAAGTTTGAGGGAAGCATGGTTTAAAAGGAAAAAAAGAGTAAAGATAAAAGGACGAAAGGCCAAACACTGAATCTCTAGGCTCCCCATAGTAAGAAAGCAGAAAGAAAGGCCATCAAAGGGAACAGAGGATGCATAATCAGAAATGTAGGGTGACAAATCTACAAGGAAATGGTTCTAAGGAGAAGCTAAGCCTTGTGACATGGCACAGAGGTAAGGAATAAAACATGGCTTTGAATGTAGTGATCAGAAAATCACTGGTAGCCTTCAAGAATGCAGTTTTATATTGGAGAAGTGGAAAACGTGGAAAGCAATTTTTAAAAATGGTAAAGGATCTTGCATAAAGATTAATCATTCTATGGCGTAAACCCGGGAGGCGGAGCTTGCAGTGAGCTGAGATCCAGCCACTGCACTCCAGACCGGGCGACAGAGCAAGACTCCGTCTCAAAAAAAAAAAAAAAAAAAAAAAAAGATTAATCATTCTAGAAAGTCAGTAATGAAAGGAAAAAGGAAAAGAAAAGTAAATGCTGAACAATATGCCCTTCCTCCCATCTGAAAGACATCACTAGAAATTCCTATATTTGGGTCTTGCCTCTTTTGCAGGTTTTAAGAGGTCTGATAACATATAAACAGTCCCAGTGGAGTAAGCTCTTGAGCTTTCCTAAGCCTAGAGTGCTCTAAACAGAGCAGGAATGAAAGAAGGAACCAATAATCAGGGGAGATAGGAACAAATTTGAAAGAAGAATAAGACGGTAAAGACATGCTTTACCTACTTCAAATTTTCTTGTCCAAATTGCCAACCCAATGAAATAAACAATGTCAATATACACAACACATCACTACACAAGCATTACAATGATTCCACAGGCTGGGCATGGTGGCTCATGCCTGTAATCCCAGCACTTTTGAAGGCTGAGTCAGGAGGACTGCTCGAGGCGGGGAGTTCCAGACCACCTTGGGCAACATAACAAGACACTATATCCACAAAAATAAATAAATAGGCCGGGCGCGGTGGCTCAAGCCTGCAATCCCAGCACTTTGGGAGGCCGAGGTGGGTGGATAACGAGGTCGGGAGATCGAAACCATCCTGGCTAACACGGTGAAACCCCGTCTCTACTAAAAACACAAAAAATTAGCCGGGCGTGGTGGCGGGCACCTGTAATCCCAACTACTCGGGAGTCTGAGGCAGGAGAATGGCGTGAACCCAGGAGGCAGAGCTGGCAGTGAGCCGAGATCGTGCCACGGCACTCCAGCCTGCGTGACAGGCTGAGACTCT
>NW_016804767.1:133039-139849 GCF_001698545.2 Rhinopithecus bieti | reverse complement strand
TCTTAAAGATTGCCAGAACAGATAAGCCACAACTAGAAGCAGAAACAACCCAGGACATTTTGACAAGGACAGTTTTTGAGTTAGGAATCAGGGATAAAATGAGAAATAAAGTGAAACCTAGGAATTGGATGAAATAAGGTGAGATAAACTTCAGATATGGGGCAGAGTTCAGACATAAATTGAGGCTGTCTCTGGCACACTGTATCAAGTTCCTTCCCCCCACCCCCCTACCTGGAGACAGAATTTCACTCTTGTTGCCCAGGCTGGAGTACAATGGCGCAATCTCGGCTCACCACAACCTCCGCCTCCCAAATTCAAGTGATTCTTCTGCCTCAGCCTCTCGAGTAACTGCGATTACAGGCATGCACCACGGCACCAGGCTAATTTTGTATTCTTAGTAGAGACAAGATTTCTCCATGTTGATCAGGCTGGTCTCGACCTCCCGACCTCAGGTGATCCACCTGCCTTGGCCTCCCAAAGTGCTGGGATTACAGGCATGAGCCACCATACCCAGCCCCAAGTTCCTGTTTTAAAAAGATGAAAATGTAATGGTTTGTTCTTATACCAAAATGTCATGTTCCTATTCCAAAAGATTCAACCCATTCCCTAAAATCAGATTTATTGGCTACCTTATACTGGCATATTTTCAGAAAGCCAACAAAACTGAACACCAGATACACATCACAAAAATTTAATGATAGCAGACACTCTCTCTAAGCAATCCCTGCAGTGTGCAAGTCTCCCAACGTTGTGTTCATTCCTCATGCTTGTGTTATAAAATTATCACTACCTTAAGAAAATGGATTTACAGTCGTAGGAATTGTTCTTTGAAGGTATGAAATACTGCCAAGTAAAGGGACTGTACTGAGACAAAAATAAAATCACCTTAGTCAGCTCCCCTATCTGCCTCTATTCAAGTAAGTCTCTAAACGACCATACTCCCCCCATCCCCACCCACATGCACACACATTTCCCATACAGCTTGTTGAAAAGTGTTGAAAGATTTTAGGAGAGACTTCTGTCCACATTTGAAAAATGGATGCAGGAGAAAACCAGTCATTTCATAATTGGCTGAAGACATGAGGGGTTAAAGGGATTACTCCATCCCATTAAAAAGGCTCCACTTAAATATAAAGATTTTCTTAAGATACCCCTTTACAAAGAATGATTTTAAAACTCCTTTCATTGACATTCAAAAGGTAACAGTCCTGGAAACAGAATCTCTGCCAGTAGTCATCACCTGATGCTTACAGTAGATTTGCGGGTATGTCAAAAGCCATTAATCATGTCGGTCTTTGATTAATCCACTTTAATTATCTCCGTGGTCTACATAGCAAAACCAAGTGGATTTTTATTATGAAGAAAGAATCACTGTATAATTGCCAGTGATGCAAAATTAATGAGGATAACTCAAGTTTTATGGTAGACTAGCATAGGAAGCAAAAAAATCTGTAACAGGTGCTTAGTCAAAGAAATTTCCAAACTTCAGGACTGATCTTCCGTTTGCTTCTGATAAAGCAGAACCACAGCCCTAGAAATGCAAGTAAAAATATTACCCACTGAAAGAAATTCCAATCACAAAATTGCCCTTGAAGTATATGTATCTGTGCTTAAAGAATGTATATGAACACCTCCTAGCAAAGTGATGATTTTCATTTTAAGTGCTTGCCTCAAAAATGATTACTTATTCAACCAAAGGGATAGGGGAGCAAATAATGAACAATTGAGAATCTTTCTTGGGCCTGATTAATGCTGAAAAGAAATCAAAAGTACATGCACGTTTCTATCCCATATGCATAGTTTAGAGTTCCTCCCCCACTCATGCATCCCTTATTTCACTTAGCTTCCTTGCAGGCACAGCACAAAGAAAACTATAGCCAAATATATACTCTTTTAATTCCAGCATCAATCACTCATCTTGGTTATCCATGTAGTTGCATAAGTCTAAAACTAAAGTCATCCTTGACACACTTCCATCTCCTTCATTCCCAATATTTAATCAGTTTCTAAGATGTATTGATTGCATCTTCTAAATATTTTGAATGCATATCCACTTTTCTCCAGTTCCACTAGCAATGTTCTAGCCAAAGCTATTAACATTTTTTATTCAAATTTGTAAAACAAACTGCCTATATGATATCTCTTAGATCTTTCAAATTTGACACCTCTAAAACTGAATTGATGGTAACAGTCCCCAAACCCACTCCTACCTGGTCCACTTTCAGTGCTTTCTCTCTTAGTGAATGGAAGCACTAATCATCCATTTATGCAAGATAGAAATCTAGGTGTCATCCATGGATCTCTCCTCTTCTTCCGTATACAACTGAAATCATATATACCTTCTAAATGCATTCAAATCCTGCTACATCTTTTTTATTCCTACCAGGATCATCATTATACTCCTTAAATACTAATGCCCAAAACACTCTAGAAGGCTCTAATTTGTGTATCATCATCCAATTCCCAATTCTAAATTATTTGTATATGCAGCAGAAAAATGTTTTAAATCATGCCCTCCTGGCCCTCTTGCTTAAGTCTTCACTGGCTTCCCATGACTCTTAGAATAAAAACTAAATTCCCCAATAAAATCTCTGAGATCATGAGTGTTCTGGCTCCTCTTGCCTGTTTCTCCAGTTTATCTTGCACATTCTTGCTCTCACTCTCTTTCTACTCGGTTCTCACTAGCCTTTTTAGAAACCAACTTTCCATGCTTTCTTTCTTCTGCAACGAGAACTTGTACATGTTTTTCTTAGAAAGAAAACCCCACGATATTAACTTAAGTAACTCCTACTCATCTTTCTGATCTACCTCAATCAACAATTCCTCCAGTTCCACCACACTGTACAACTCTTAGGGATGTTCTTGATGGTGTAGTCCATAAGAATGGAACCTCTTGCAGTCGTAAAATGTACACCCTGAGAAAAGTCCCAATTTCTTCTCTTTCTCTCTTTCTCAGGGAAACCTTTTTTGACCTTTGTAACAAGGTTATAGGACAATGTAGCTTTCATACTTTACACTCACAACAGTTATATTTTTGACATTTGTGTGATTACTCGATTAGGTTTGCTCTTCCCCACAAGACTCATAAGGGTGAGGGCCTTGTCGGTTTTGTTCATTGCTCCATACCCAGTGGAGGTACTCTAGATACCTATAGCACAGTACTTGTTGTATAGAAGGCACTCAAAATATTTGTGTTGATCAAAGATAAAAATGGAGATGTAAGAGAAGCTATGAAAAGTTGCTCTTCCTCTGTATTTTAGAGTGGAAAGTGGTTTTACCTACCCCTCATCCCTAGATCATAGGAGGTTCACTTTCCATGGAAGCAGAAATGAGTCAGGTAGGATGAGTAATTAACATTTCCTCACTATAGAGT
This sequence comes from Rhinopithecus bieti, assembly GCF_001698545.2. Taxonomy (NCBI): domain Eukaryota; kingdom Metazoa; phylum Chordata; class Mammalia; order Primates; family Cercopithecidae; genus Rhinopithecus; species Rhinopithecus bieti. The sequence goes on along the minus strand of NW_016804767.1, from coordinate 136,476 downwards.
ATTTAACATATGGTAATGAAACAATAAATAATTATCATTATCATTCATTCTTATATTTTATTATGCTAATCCAATGAATTTAAAATCAATGTAATTAACCATACCAACAGATATAAGAAATGTTGTCAAATTTAAAATCATTTATGATAAAACTCTCAGCAATCTAGAAATAAATGGGAATTTTGTAGATAAATGGTGTCTATAAAAAAAACTCTTACAGATAGCATTATCCATAATAGTGAAAGTTTGAATGTTTTCCTAATAAGTAATAAGGCAAGGATGTCCACTGTTTCCAATCACATTTAACATCATGCTAGAGGTTCTGATCAGTGTAATAAGGCAATAAAAAGAAACAAAATACATACAAACTGGACAGAAACTTATAAAACTGTCCCTACTCACTGATGTCATGACTGTCTATTTAGAAAATCTGAAATAATCCACAAAAATAGGTCTTAGAATTAATGAATAAAGTTTAGCAAGTACACAAGAAACAAGGTCAACATATGAAAATCAACAAAAGCAAAAACTGACAAATTAGGTCTAATTAAACTTAAGAGTTTCTGCACAGAAAAAAAAAGAAGCTGCACAGCAACAGAGTAAACAGACAATCTATAAAGTAATACTTTCATTTTTGAATATCCAGTTATAGGGTTTTTGTACACTGTTGGTGGGAAAGTAAATTAGTACAACCATTATGAAGAAGAGTCTGGAGGTTCCTCAAGAAACTAAAAAATGAGCTACCATATGATTAAGCCATCTCACTGCTGAGTATATGTCCAAAAGAAAGTTAATCAGTATATCCAAGATATTAATATATCTGCACTCATGTGTTTTTTAAAGCACTGGTTACAATAGCTAAGATTTGGAAGCAACCTAAGCGTCCATAAACAGATAAATGGATAAAGAAAATCCAGTACTTATACACAATGGAGGACTATTCATCCATAAAAAATAATGAGATTCAGTCATTTGCAACAACATGAATGGAACTGGAGGTCATTATGTTAAGTGAAATAAGTCGGGCACAAAAAGACAAATATCGCATGTTCTCACTTATTTACAGGAGTTAAAAATTAAAACAATCAAACTAATGGAGATGGAAAGTAGAAGGATGGTTACCAGGGCTGGGAAGGGTAGTGAGGAGTGGGCAGGGGTGAAGTGGGGATGGTTAATCGGTACTAAAAATAGAAAGAATGAATAACATGTAGTATTTGATAGCCCAACAGGGTGACTAGAGTCAATAATAATTTAATTGTACATTTAAAAATAACTAAAAGAGTATAATTGGAATATTTTTAACACAAAGGATCAATTCCTAAGGCAACAGATACATTGTTTACTCTGATGTGATTATTACACACTGTATGGCTGTATCAAAGTATCTCATGTACCCCATAAATATATACCACTACTATGTACCCACAAAATTAAAATTTTTTAAATGCCAGCAAACTTTTAAAATAGAGATAAACAAGTTAATTCTAAACTTAACATGAAAAGCAAAGGACCTAGAATAGCCAAAACAATTTTGAAAAAGAACAAAGTTGGAGGCCTCGTACCATCTGATCTGATGACTTGCTATAAAACTATAGTAATTACTATACTTTGATATATTGTTGAAAGAAGACAATAAACCAACGGAACATACTTGAGTCCAGAAATAGGCCGATACATATATGATCAGTTGATTTTCCACAAAGATGTCAAAGTAATTCAATGGATAAAGAAAAGCCTCTTCAATGAATACTGTTGAGACAATTGAACATGCATATGCAAAAAGAAAAAAGAACTTTGATCAGTGCCTTCAACCATCATACCATATAAAAATTTACTTAATATGAATCATAGACCTATATGTTACCCAGTGGAAGTGGCAACACTCACCATCTCCCCTAGTGACCCACTAGCAAAATTTTTGCTTCCTGTTCCCATGACATTATGTTCTGCTGGCCTAGCGGTCTTAGTTCCAGAGGGAGGAAAGCTGCCACCAGGAGACACAACAACAATTTCATTAAACTGGAAGTTAAGATTGCCACCTGTACACTTTGGGCTCCTTCTATCTTTAAGTCAACAGGCTAAGAAGGGAGTTACAGTGTTGGCTGGGGTGATTGGCCCAGACTATCAAGATGAAATCAGACTACAACTCCACAATGCAGGCAAGGAAGAATATGCATGGAATACAAGAGATCCATTAGGGTGTTTCTTAGTATTACCATGCCCTGTGAATAAGATCAATGGGAAACTACAGTAGCCCAATACAGGCAGGACTACAAATGGCCCAGACCCTTAAGGAATGAAGGTTTGGGTCACTCTACCAGGAAAAACACCATGACCTGCTGAGGTGCTTGCTGAAGGCAAAGAGAATATACAATGGGTAATAGAAGACAGTAGTCATAAATACTCCCTACGACCACTTGACCAGCTGCAGAAATGAGGGCTAATTGTCATGAGTATTTCCTCCTCCTTTTGTTAAAAACATGTTTGTGAATGTATACATTTGTACTAAAATAAAATCTTCATTTTATTTACTTTCTCCTTTATCATGTGACATAAGATTTATTGACTTCACATCAGCACTTAAGTATTGTTAACTTTATGTAATAGTACTTGGGTTGGGAATTGGTGTGTTTTGGTTGTACAAAGGATAGTTGTATTATGTTAGGCATAATTATGACCTTATTATTGTCTTTGTTTAAATATTATGTATAATCTCAGGAGATGTATATGGGTTCAGGTTGACAAGGGGTGGACTTGTGATGGTTAATACTGAGTGTCAACTTGATTGGATTGAAGGATACAAAGTATTGTTCCTGGGTGTGTCTGAGAGAGTGTTGCCAAAGGAGATTAACATTTGAGTCAGTGGACTGGGAAAGGCAGACTGCCCCCTTAATCTGGGTGGGCAAAATCTAATCAGCTGCCAGGTCAGCCAGAATAAAAAGCAGGCAGAATGTGAAAAGGCTTGACTAGCTTAGCCTCTCAGCCTACATCTTTCTCCCATGCTGGATGCTTCCTGCTCTAGAACATCAGACTCCAAGTTCTTCAGCTATGGGACTCAGACTGGCATCCTTGCACTTCAGCTTGCAAATGGCCTATTGTGCAACCTTGTGGTCATGTAAGTTAATACTCCTTAATAAACTCATATATATATATATATATATCCTATTAGTTCTGTCCATCTAGAGAACCCTGACTACTACATACACCTAAAATTATAAAACATTTATTAGAAAACATAGCAGAAAATTCTGTAACTTTGTGTTAGATGAGGATTTTTTAATAGGACCCAAAAAGCATAAACCATAAAATAAAAAAAAAATAAATTGGACTTTATCAAAATTGAAATGTTTTCCTCCAAAGACATTGTTAAGAAAATAAAAAGGCAAGCTACAGTCTGGGAGAAAATATTTACAAACCATGTATCTGATAAAGTACTT
>NW_016804767.1:129288-132932 GCF_001698545.2 Rhinopithecus bieti | reverse complement strand
TCCTCCTTTTGTTAAAAACATGTTTGTGAATGTATACATTTGTACTAAAATAAAATCTTCATTTTATTTACTTTCTCCTTTATCATGTGACATAAGATTTATTGACTTCACATCAGCACTTAAGTATTGTTAACTTTATGTAATAGTACTTGGGTTGGGAATTGGTGTGTTTTGGTTGTACAAAGGATAGTTGTATTATGTTAGGCATAATTATGACCTTATTATTGTCTTTGTTTAAATATTATGTATAATCTCAGGAGATGTATATGGGTTCAGGTTGACAAGGGGTGGACTTGTGATGGTTAATACTGAGTGTCAACTTGATTGGATTGAAGGATACAAAGTATTGTTCCTGGGTGTGTCTGAGAGAGTGTTGCCAAAGGAGATTAACATTTGAGTCAGTGGACTGGGAAAGGCAGACTGCCCCTTAATCTGGGTGGGCAAAATCTAATCAGCTGCCAGGTCAGCCAGAATAAAAGCAGGCAGAATGTGAAAAGGCTTGACTAGCTTAGCCTCTCAGCCTACATCTTTCTCCCATGCTGGATGCTTCCTGCTCTAGAACATCAGACTCCAAGTTCTTCAGCTATGGGACTCAGACTGGCATCCTTGCACTTCAGCTTGCAAATGGCCTATTGTGCAACCTTGTGGTCATGTAAGTTAATACTCCTTAATAAACTCATATATATATATATATATATCCTATTAGTTCTGTCCATCTAGAGAACCCTGACTACTACATACACCTAAAATTATAAAACATTTATTAGAAAACATAGCAGAAAATTCTGTAACTTTGTGTTAGATGAGGATTTTTTAATAGGACCCAAAAGCATAAACCATAAAATAAAAAAAAAATAAATTGGACTTTATCAAAATTGAAATGTTTTCCTCCAAAGACATTGTTAAGAAAATAAAAGGCAAGCTACAGTCTGGGAGAAAATATTTACAAACCATGTATCTGATAAAGTACTTGCATGGAGAACATATGAAGAACCCTAACAACTCTATAAAAAGAAAGCCATCAACTCATTTTTTTAAATGAGATAGATAAAGATTTGAGCAAAATTTCATATTTTGCAAAAGATGCCAAATAAGCACATGAAAAGAACCTTAACTTAATTAAACATTAAGGAAATGCAAATTAAAATCACAATGACATACTACTGTACAACGTTAGAATCACTAAAGTTTCAAACACTGATAATATCAAGAGCTGATAAAGATGTAGAGCAACCTCATACATTTTTGTTGGAAATAAAAAATAGTATAGCCACTTTGAAAAACAAGTTAGCAGTTTCTTATACAATTGTACATACACTTACCATATAACTCAGTGATTCCATTCTTAAGTATTTAACTTAGAGAAATGAAAACCTATATCCACATAAAAGTTTATGCATGAATGTTCATATCAACTTTATTCATAATCACTCAGAACTGGAAACCACCCAAATATCTATCACCTGCTGTACAGATCAGCAATCTGTGTTAACATCCATACAGGGAAATCGTACTCAGCAACAAAAGTGGACAAACTACTAATAGATGCAGAAACATAGATAGATGTCCAATGCATTACGGTGAATGAAAGATACCAGACTCAAAAAGGTACATACTGTATGATTATACTTACATTTCACTGTGGAAAAGGTACAACAAACAAGTCCGGAAAACAGATCGATACTTGCTAGATGCTGGAGTTGGGGGGGGATTTATTATGAAAAAACATGAGAAATATATATCTTGATTATGGTGGTTACCTGAATCTATGTTTATCAAAACTCATAAAACTGTATGTTAAAAGGTACATTAGTCTGCTATAAAGAACTGCCTGAGACTGGGTAATTTATAAAGGAAAGAGGTTTAATTGACTCGCAGTTCTGCATGACTGAGTAGACCTCAAGAAATTTGTAATCATGGCAGAAGGCACCTCTTCACAGGGCAGTAGGAGAGAGAATGAGTGCTGAGCCAAAAGGGAAGCCCCTTATAAAATCATCAGATCTTGTAAGAACTGACTCACCATCATGAGAACAGCATGAGGAATCCCCCTATGATCTACTTACCTCCCATGAGGTCCCTCCCCAGCACACGGGGATTAAAATCAGATTATAATTCAAGATGAAATTTGGGTAGGAACACAGAGCCAGTCCATATCATTCCACTTCTGACCCCTCTCCAATTGCGTCTTTCTCACATTTCAAAATACAATTATGCTGTCCCAACAATTTTCCAAACTCTTAACTCATTTCAGCATTAACCCAAAAGTCCAATTCCAAAGTCTCATCTGAAACAAGGTAAGTCCCTTCAACCTAGGAGCCTGTAAAATCAAAAGCAAGTTAGTTACTTCCAAGATACAATGTGGTAAAAGCATTGGGTAAATGCTCCTGTTCCAAAAGGAAAATTGGCAAAACAAAGGGGCTACAGACCCTATGCAAGTCTGAAATCCAGCAGGACAGTCAAATCTTAAAGCTCCAACATGATCTCCTTTTACTCCATGTCTCACATCCAGGTCACACTGATGTAAGAGGTGGACTCCTACAACCTTGGGCAGCTTTGCTCCTGTGGCTTTGCAGGGTATAGCTCCTCTCCTGGCTGCTTTCACAAGCTGCCATTGAGTGTCTGTGGCTTTTCCAGTTGGCACAGTGCAAACTGTCAGTGGATCTGCCATTCTGGAGTCTGGAGGATGGTAGCCCTCTTCTCACAGCTCCATTAGGCAGTGCCCCAGTGGGGACTCTGTATGGGGGCTCTGACCCCACATTTCCCTTCTTCACTGCCCTAGCATAGGTTCTCCATGAGGGCTCTATCCCTGTAGCCTACATCTCTGAAATCTAGGTGGAGGCTCCCAAATCTCAATTCTTGACTTCTGTGCATCTGCAGGCCCAACACCATGTGGAAATTGCTAAGGCTGGGACTTGCATCCTCTGAAACAACAGCCTGAGCTGTACGTTGGCCCCTTTTCGCCATGGCTGGGACAGGGCACCAAGTCCTGAGACTGCATAAAGCAGCAAAGCCCTGGGCCTGGCCCACAAAACCACTCTTTCCTCCTAGGCCTCCAGGGCTGTGATGGGAGGGGCTTCTGTGAAGACATCTGACATGCCCTGGAGACATTTTTCCCATTGTCTTGGCAATTAACATTTGGCTCCTCATTACTTTCTACTAAATTTCTGCAGCCGGCTTGAATGGCTTGAATTTCTCCTCAGAAAATGGATTTTATTTTCTATCGCATGATCAGGCTGAAAATCTTTTGAAAATAAAAGCTCTGCTTCCCTTTTAAACATAAGTTCCAATTCCAAACCATAACTTTGTGAATACATAAAACTGAATGCTTTTAACAACACCCAAGTCAACTCTTGAATGCTTTGCTCCTTAGAAATTTCTTCTGCCAGATACCCTAACTCATCTTTCTCAAGTTCAAAGTTTCACAGAGCTCTAGGGCAGGGGCAAAATGCCACCAGTGTCTTTGCATAGCAAGAGTGACTTGTGCTACAGTTCCCAACAAGTTTATCATTTCCATCTGAGACTACTTCAGTCTGGACTTTTTTGTCCATATCACTATTAGCATTTTGTTCAAAGCCATTCAATAAGTCTCTAGGAAGTTCCAAACTTTGCCACATCTTCCTGTCTTCTAAGCCCTCCAAGTCTCT
>NW_016804767.1:120589-125578 GCF_001698545.2 Rhinopithecus bieti | reverse complement strand
ATAAAACATCACTGTATGAAATGGGTAAATTATACTCCATTCTATGTCATAGGGTGATTATGACTCTGAGAGAAAGTAGAGCATAGCTTTTAAGAGCACAGACCTTGGAGTCTTACAGACCAAAGTTTGAACCCAGGTTTTCCTTCTTACTCAGCAATATGACTTTGGGTGAATCATTTAATATTTTGAAGCCCCAGGTTCTACTCCTATAAACTGATGATAACCCCTGTCTCAAAACAAGGTTATTGTGAGATTAGAAATGACATATGGAAGGTGCCCAGAAAAATATTAATTACATAGAGTCTATCGTTACTATCCCTGCCTTCCACATCCTGCACCACTACTTTCTTCTTGTGTCCATCTGTCTCAGCTAGAGCCTAGGTTTCTTCACCAATTTCAATCCAAACAATCTGCCATTGGAACTAGTGGAGTGCTCTCTTCAAGACAGCCTGTGTTCCCTGACTGGTCTATCATCTTCAGAGTTAGGCTACTTCAATACTCAATTCCAACCTGGAGAAGAACTGCCAATCTCCATATGATCCATACTTCTAAGTCATGATTAGGGCATCTAGTGATATCATAGCACCAACCTCCAATCAGTAAAATGAGCATACATTCATACACACACAAAAAAAAATACATACCCACAAAATCCTATAACTGAATATTAAAAATAAAAGTATTACTCTCATTTTAGTAACAAAAAGCCATTACTGCCAAGGAAGAATTCCAGCCTCATATAGGACGGCAAGGAATACCAAAACTACAAGGAGATGACAAAGAAAGCAGCTTTCCACTATTCCACAGAATAGCCCAAACTACACAGTGAGACTCAGATCAGAGTAAGGTAGTTTTACTCACAGCACATTAAACAGCAGGAGCATCAGCCTTGTATTGCTGCTTCCCTTGCCTCCAAGTCCCACAGGGTGATGGGATCAGCCAGATGAAATCTATACATGCAGAAGTACTGGAACTAAAGGACTCAGTGCCAAGGGTTTAGCACCTTTTAGAACAAGCAGTAAAAATTCCGGTCCCCCATCACTTCCCCTCAGAGGGCAAACAGTTGTAACATGCTATGCTAGTCTTCATCTATTTAATTGCTCAACTACAGAAACACAATCAGCAATTACATTCAGGAATGCTTGAAACACATGACAAACTGCCTCTCTGAACAATTACAATAGCTTAAAATGTAGATATCAGTCCCTTTGATTCCATATATTTTCATAAGGAAAATTAGTTTATCTAGGAAATGGTACATATTTCTACCCTGAGGTTAAAACATTGACTATGCCATCGTCAGCCATAGACAAAATTTCCCCCAACTAGTCATAGTTTGGGCTTTGTGTGGATATTTATTGTCAATAAAATCCAAACAGTCATTCCTTAGTAGTCTTATCTTTAGGTCAAACCTGAAGCTAAGAGTGTGACATCAGCAAAATGGCAGACTAGGAAGCTTCAGGCCCTCATTCCCCCACAGAAACATTAAGTAAACAGCAAGAGACTGACTGAAATTACTATACAGAAGTTCTGAAAATCAGTCAAAGTCCTACAGCAACCAAGCAAACACTCAATCAGGAAAAGCCACATTCAAAATGGTAGGAAATTCTACGGTCTTTTTATTGATGCTTGCTCCACACCTTCCATGGCCTGGAGTGGCATGATTTGCAGAGAAGTGGTAGCCTGGTCTCCAGTTCCCTTCCTTGAACCAGAGAGAGCAAAGTGTACATAATTTACAACGTTTTAAGCTGTCTAAGAGATTCGTCTGTATGTCCCCTAACTCTGAGGTACCTAGAAAAGTCAAATTCATAGAGACAAAAAGTAGAATGGTGGTATCCAAGGGCCGGAGGGACAGGGAATGGGTAGTTATGTTTAATGCATATGAAGTTTCAATTTGGGGAGACTTTTTAAAGTTCTAGAGATGGATAGTGATGATGGCTGAACAAGAAGGTGAATGTATTTAATGCTACTTAACAGTACATTTTTTTAAATGACCAAATGGCAAATTTTATGTTGTGTATATTTTACCACAATTTAAAACAAACATTGAAGCTGAAGAAATATATGTGCAAAAGCCAACTTGCCAAAATTTTCTAAGAAACAAACAGGTGAATAAAAAAATAAATTTTATAGGCTGGGCACGGTGGCTCACGCCTGTAATCCCAGCACTTTGGGAGGCCAAGGCGGGCAGATCACGAGGTCAGGAGATCGAGACCATCCTGGCCAACATGGTAAAACCCCATCTCCACTAAAAACACAAAAATTAGCTGGGCATGGTGGTGCGTGCCTCTAATCCTAGCTACTCAGGAGACTGAAGCAAGAGAATCACTTGAACCAGAAAGTAGGAGGTTGAAGTGATCCAAGATCGTGCCACTGCGCTCCAGTCTGGCATCAGAGCAAGACTCTGTCTCAAATAAATAAATACATACATCAATACATAAATAAATAAATTGTATAAAAGGCCCCCAAGTTTTCTGTTTATCCAGGGCTTTATTCAATCCATGAGTCTACTATCTATGATCTTCAAAATTAACTAGGGAAAATTATTTTATCCATAAATGTATTTTCGCTTTTAGATTCCCATTCCAAAATTGTCTAATATATTCTTGGATTACTTCTTTTTCTGGAGGACAGCAATTGAAAACAGTAAAGTTTTCAAGCATGACACCTACATTTCTCTACATCCTTGACAAAATTCTCCTGTTCATTTTAAGTCATTTCAAGCAAAATTTCTTAACTGCCTGCTGTGTACTGGGCACTGAAGTAATTTACACAGTATTAAAAGCAATGAAAAACGTAAACTGTAGTCATGCACCACATAACAATATTTTGGTCAATAACAGACTGCCTAGATGACTGTGGTCCCAAAGATTATGATAAAACTGAAAAATTCCTATTGCTTAGTGACATCATAGCCATCATAATATCTTAGCATATCACATGACTCACGTGTTTGTGATGACGCTGGTGTAAACAAAACTCTTGCATTGCAAGATGTATAAAAGTATAGCACACACAATTATGTATAGTATATAATACCTGCTAATAATAAATGACCATGTTTTTGGTTTATGTAATTATTATACTATACTTTTTAATCATTATTTTAGAGTGTGCTCCTTCTAATTATAAAAAAGTTAATAGTAATGACCTCGGTCATGTCCTTCAAAAGGTATTCCAGAAGAAGGCATTGTTATCCGAAGAGATGACAGCTCCATGCATGTGACTGCCCCTGAATATCTTCCAATAGGACAAGATGTAGAGGTGGAAGACAATGAGGTTGATGATCCTCACCCTCTGTAGGGTTAGGCTACGTATATGTTTGTGACTTAGTTTTTTACAAAAAAAAAAAGTTTAAGTAAAAAAATAAAATATTTTACAAACTGAAGAAAGCATATAGAATACATATATAAAGAAAATATTTTTGTACAGCTGTACAATATGTTTGTGTTTAAACTAAGTGTTATTACAGTGTCAAAACGGTTAAAAATTAAAAGTTTATAAAGTAAAATGTTACAGTAAGCAAAGGTTAATTTATTAAAGAAAAATATTTTAAAATAAATGTAGTGGAGCCTAAGTGTACACTGTTTAAAAAGTATACAGTAGTGAACAGTAATGTTCTAGGCCTTCACATTCCCTCACCACTCACTCACTGACTCACCCAGAGCAACATCCAGTTGTGCAAGGCCCTAGACAAGTGTACCATTTTTACCTCTTTTCTTTTCTTTTTTTTGACAGGGTCTCACTCTGTTGCCCAGGCTGGAGTTCAGTGGTGTGATCATGGCTTACTGCGACCTTAACCTCCTGGACTCAAGCAATGCTCCTACCTCAGCCTCCTAAGTAGCTGGGACCACAGGCATGTGCTACCACACTCAGCTACTTGTTAAATTTTTGTAGAAATGAATTTTCACCACATTGCCTAGGCTGTTCTTGAACTTCTGGGCTCGAGCAATTTGCCCGCTTCGGGCTCCCAAAGTGCTGAGATTACAGGCATGAGTCACTGCACCTGTCTAATTTTTTATCTTTTATGCCATAATTTTAATGTATCTTTTCTATAGATATGTTTAGATACAGAAATACTTAGCATTGTGCTACAATTGCCTAAAAGGCTGGGCATGATAACTCACACTTGTAATCCCAGCACTTTGGGAGGCTAGGGCAGAAGGATTGCTTGAGCCCGGGAGTTCAAGACCAGCATTTGAAACATAGGTAGAACCTGTCTCTATTTTTTTAAAACAAGTAAAAACAATTGCGTACAGTGTTCCATACAGTAACATGCTGTACATGTTTGTAGCCTAGGAGCAATGGGCTATACTATATAAGTGTGTAATAGGGTATACAATCTAGATGTATACAAGTACATTCAATGATGTTGGCACAACGATGAAACTACCTAACAACACATTTCTCAGAAGTATCTCTGTCATTAAGCAAGGCATTGAAATTGGTTTTAAGCACAAAGGTGACTGTGAATTGTCTATTATGTAAAAAAATCACAGGGCAATTTAATTTGGCATTCTGGTAGAAAACGAAAACCTATGAAATCAATCACACAGATACTCAATTTTTTAAAAAGGGAGTTAAGAAAATGTAGACTCTCATTCACAATTTATACAAAAAGAATAAAATACCCAGGAATCCAACTTACAAGGGATGTGAAGGACCTCTTCAAGGAGAACTACAAACCACTGCTCAGTGAAATAAAAGAGGACACAAACAAATGGAAGAACATTCCATGCTCATGGATAGGAAGAATCAATATCGTGAAAATGGCCATACTGCCCAAGGTAATTTATAGATTCAATGCCATCCCCATCAAGCTACCAATGACTTTCTTCACAGAATTGGAAAAAACTGCTTTAAAGTTCATATGGAACCAAAAAAGAGCCCGCATTGCCAAGACAATCCTAAGTCAAAAGGACAAAGCTGGAGGCGTCACGCTACCTGACTTCAAACTATACTACAAGGCTACAGTAACCAAAACAGCAT
>NW_016804767.1:113086-120565 GCF_001698545.2 Rhinopithecus bieti | reverse complement strand
CATTCCCATCAAGCTAACAATGACTTTCATGACAGAATTGGAAAACACTACTTTAAAGTTCATATGGAACCAAAAAGAGCCCGCAAATCAAAACCACAATAACATACCATCTCACACCAGTTAGAATCACGATCATTAAAAAGTCAGGAAACAACAGGTGCTGGAGAGGATGTGGAGAAATAGGAACACTTTTACACTGTTGGTGGGAGTGTAAACTAGTTCAACCATTGTGGAAGACAGGGTGGCGATTCCTCAGGGATCTAGAAATAGAAATACCATTTGACCCAGCCATCCCATTACTGGGTATATACCCAAAGGATTATAAATCATGCTACTATAAAGACATATGCACACGTATGTTTATTGCGGCACTATTCACAATAGCAAAGACTTGGAACCAACCCAAATGCCCACCAATGATAGCCTGGATTAAGAAACTGTGGCACAGATACGCCATGGAATACTATGCAGCCATAAAAAAAGATGAGTTCATGTCCTTTGTAGGGACTTGGATGAAGCTGGAAACCAGCATTCTGAGCAAAGTATCACAAGGACAGAAAATGAAACACCACATGTTCTCACTCAAAGGTGGGAAATGAACAATGAGAACACTTGGACACAGGGCGGGGAACATCACACACCACACACCGGGGCCTGTTGTGAGGTGGGGGGGAGGGGGGAGGGATGGCATTAGGAGAAATACCTAATGTAAATGATGAGTTAATGGGTGCAGCAAACCAACACACACATGTATACATACGTAACAAACCTGCACGTTGTGCACACGTACCCTAGAACTTAAAATATAATAACAAAAAAAGAAAATATGGACATAGTGGAGGGGGAGTAAATAACCAAGGAACATGAAAAGTCTTTAAACAAATTTAAAATTTAAGACAAATATATGTTAAGTACTTAAAATATTAACAAAAACATGCAAAGACTATCTGGCCCTATTTCCCATACCTCTCTATTATTCCACAGAGTTCTTTAGGCTCTATCTGTAAACTCACCTTCACTCCAAGTGTTTTCTTTCTATAGCTATGGGAAATTTAAATACTCCTTTACAATTAGTTTGGCAGCTTCACATTGAAGAAGACTGGCTATGGGCCCAACTAAGACTTCATGGCCCATTTCCAGTGACCATGCCCTTCCTAACTTGTTCCCTACCCAGGTCTAGTAACTATCTGGGATCCTTATCTGAGTCCTCTGGTCCCAGGATCCTGCTTTGCTTTTTACTAAAAGTCCTAAAACTGGATTCCACCTATTAATATCAGATTCTTTCATAGGCTAAGTGCTCACCACTGAACTTGTGTAGCACCTCACCCATGGCTGGCTGCCACACTTTTCTGATGTTCTCTCTAAACTGTCTGTCTTGTCATGACCTTCTAGATTTGCTTGCCACATCTTGGCAAGTGTCTCATCTCTCAGATCTGACCCTTAAATTTGACCTTCTATGACCTGACTAGTCGCAGTGCCAGCCAACCCTGGGTCCTGACACTAACTAGAATAACCCAAATGGTTTTGGAATGAAAAGAGGCATGTTTAAAAGAACAAGCCCTTGTGAAAAGGTACAGGGAAGCCTATATGACAGATTAAACATAAAATATAAAGCCCTATAACAACTTTGAGGAAAGTTTTGCCAGGACTAACAAAACAAGAAAATAGTTTTACAAATCTCAAAGAGGAAAAAACAAAACTAAAGAGAATTTCAAAATGTTCGCTTATTGACTATAGACAGAGAGAATGCTTTAGAGAAATGGGTAGCCAATTGGAAAAAAATCCTTTTATCAATCTACAGTGAGATGAACACCTAAGGAATTTCTTCTTCCCCATTGTTTCTAAAAGGCACAAGCTGATAGAACTGGGTGAAGCAATGGTCAATAAGGAAGATGTGCATATACAATAGATAAATTAGAAGAACTAGATAGTCTCTACCCCAATAATTTGGAAGGAAATCACTTGTAAGATTAGTAAACTTATGGCCAAAATGCATTATGGCCTATTCCTAATATTATCAAACATGACAGGATCTCGTAGATCACAAATATGACTTCTGTTTGTAAAGACTCAATAGGGGACTTTCAGAGATTCAGCTCCATATTTAAAAAAAAGCTGTATCAGAATCTAAAGAGAAACCATAGGATAAGAAATATGGAAACATTCTTGTCTACATTTAGTGTGAAGCTAACTCCTGCTCCAGAGAAAAGCCTAAGAAAGAGTTATGAAGGATAACACATGACCTTCAGGACATTCGGGACATAAATATGACTTGCTAGCACATGGGAAATGGTCCTCAGAGGTTTCTCTCACAGGAGTGTTTTGCTTAGATTACTACATACAGCAGGACTCAAAGCATATTCTCAAGTAGGGCTAACCTCTAAGCCCAAGACCTGGCCACTAACTCTTAGGCATTGTTTCTTCTAGAACATTCACTGGGTCACCTGGATCACACTTTAAATCAAGCCCCAAGGCCAAATCCCTTGGCAGTGATTTATTCATAATCCTCTGTCATTGTTTTTGTTTCTAAGGTTCCTACCACCCTTAGCATTTTATCTGACATGAGGGCAGACACTTGCTCATAATATACATTTCAGTATATCTCTCTCCACCACCATCACACCCTTACCTCATTGCCACCACCATTACCCTGCTACCAGCCCACCAACAAAACACTACTATACCAGCTTTGCTCAGGTTTCATTATTTGTATAATAACTTAAAGCATGGCTTCCTGGTCCATATAAACCAGAGAGCCAACATAAAATTATCTCCAATGCAGACAGCTAAGTCCTGAGCAAAAGGACTTACCCAGTTGAATAAGATAAGGCTCTTTGTTTACTTAGGAAGACATGGTTCCACTCAAAGCCTCTTAGTAAACAGACCTCAGGTTGAGGAGGCTATCAACAGCTGTCAAAAGCTCCTACTGAAAACATTTGCTTTCCACACCCCATCACAATGATTTACTCATTTTCTTAAAATATTTTAGCTAACAGATGACATCATTTATAGACAAGCTATGAAATTTGAACAGAGAGGGCTTTTAATTTAAAAAAGTATTTCATCTTTTCAATGTTCTCAACCTCCTAGCAGTCAAGGAAACAGAAACCTAATGGCAAATACTTTTGCCATCAAGGGGTTCAGTAATGAATTGATGGTATTTCTACAAATCCCTCAGCTTTTTTATCCTGGTACAACATCTTAAAAAGACCAAAAGTTTACAGCCTCAGAAAGGAAATTATACATCTTTAATTTTTTAAAGTGAATCATATATGGGTTTCTCTCATACCCTTTAGATTTGTCTCCAAGATAAAGGGTCTCATTATTTAGAGGCACATGTTTTGTGAGCCATGTCAATGTCATCANTACACAGGCATATGTGTGCCATGGTGGTTTGCCCTACCTATTGACCTGTCCTCTAAGTTCCCTCCCCTCACTCTCACCCTCTACCCCACAACAGGCCCTGGTGTGTGTTGTTCCCCTCTCTGTGTCCATGTGTTCTCAATGTTCAATTCCCACTTATGAGTGAGAACATGTAGTGTTTGGTTTTCTGTTTCTGTGTTAGTTTGCTGAGGATGATGGTTTCCAGCTTCATCCATGTCCCTGCAAAGGACATGATTTCATTCATTTTATAGCTGCATACTATTCGCCGGTGTATATGCACCACATTTTCTTTATCCAATCCATCCTTGATGGGCATTTGGGTTGGTTCCATGTCTTTGCTATTTTAAATGGTGCTGCAATAGATATACCTGTGCATGTGTCTTTATAGTAGAATGATTTCTATTCCTCTGGGTATATACCCAGTAATGAGATTGCTGGGTTAAATCCTATTTCTGGTTATAGGTCTTTAAGGAATCACCACACTGTCTTCCACAATGAATAAACTAATTTACATTCCCACCAACAGTGTAAAAGTATCTCTATTTTTCCACAGCCTCACCAACATCTATTGTTTCTTGACTTCTTAATAATCGCCGTTCTGACTGGCATGAAATGGTATCTCATTGTGGTTTTGAATTGCATTTCTCTAATGACCAGTGATGTTGAGTTTTTTTCATATATTTGTTGGTCATGTGAATGTCTTTTTTTGAGAGGTGTCTGCTCATATCCTTTGCCCACTTTTTGATAGGATTGTTTGTCTTTTTCTTGTAAACATGTTTAAGTTCCTTGTAAATTCTGAATATTAGACCTTTGTCAGGTGGGTATATTGCAAAAATTGTATCCTATTGTGTAGGTTGTCTGTTCACTCTGATGCTAGTTTCTTTTGATATGCAGAAGCTCTTTAGTTTAATTAGATCCCATTTGTCAATTTTGGCTTTTGTTGCAATTGCCTTCAGTGTTTTAGTCATGAAGTCTTTAGCCATGCCTATGTCCTGAATGGTATTGGCTAGGTTTTCTTCTAGGGTTTTTATGGCTTTGCGTTTTACATTGAAGTCTTTGATCCATCTTGAGGTAATTTTTGTATAAGATGTAAGGAAGGGGTCCAGTTTCAGTTTTCTGCATATGGCTGGCCAGTTTCCCCAGCACCATTTACTGAATAGGAGATTCTTTCTCCATTGCTTGTTTTTATCAGGTTTGTCAAAGATCAGATGGTTGTAGATGTGTGGTGTTATTCCTGAGGCCTCTGTTCTGCTCCATTGGTCTATATCTGTTTTGGTATCAGTACCATGCTGTTTTGGTTACTGTAGCCTTGTTGCATAGTTTAAAGGTAGATAGTGTGATACCTCCAGCTTTGCTCTTTTTGTTTAGCATTGTCTTAGCTATATGGGGTCTTCTTTGATTCCGTATGAAATACAAAATAGTTTTTTCTAAGTCTGTGAAGAATGTCAGTGCATGAATCTATAAATTACTTTGGGCAGTATGGCCATTTTTACAATATTGATTCTTCCTATATCCATGAGGATGGAATTTTTTCCATTTGTTTGTGTCCTCTCTTACTTCCTTGAGCAGTGGTTTGTAGTTCTCCTTGAAGAGGTCCTTAACATCCCGTGTTAGCTGCATTCTTAGGTATTTTAACCTCTTTGTAGTGATTGTGAATGGGAATTCATTCATGATTTGGCTCTCTGCTTGCCTGTTGTTGGTGTAAAGGAATGCTTGTGATTTTTGCACATTCATTTTGTGTCCTGAGACTTTTCTGATATTGCTTATCAGTTCAAGCTTTTGGGCTGAGATGATTGGGTTTTCTAAATATAAAATTATGTCATCTGCAAACAGAGACAACTTGACTTCCTCTCCTCCTATTTGAATATTCCTTATTTCTTTATCTTGCCTGATTGCCCTGGCCAGAACTTCCAATACTATGTTAAATAGCAGTAGGGAGAGAGGGCATCCTTGTCTTGTACTGGTTTACAAAGGGAATGTTTTCAGCTCTTGCCCATTCAATGCCATATTGACTGTGTGTTTGTCATAGCAGCTCTTATTATTTTGAGATATGTTCCATCAATACCTACTTCATTGAGAGTTTTTAACATGAAGGGATGTTGAATTTTATCAAAGGCCTTTTCTGTATCTGTTGAGATAATCATGTGGTTTTTGTCTTTGGTTCTGTTTATGTGATGGATTACATTTATTCATTTGCATATGTTGAACCAGCCTTGCATCTCAGGGATGAAACCCACTTGATCGTGGTGGGTAAGCTTTTTGATGTGCTGCTGGATTTGGTTTGCCAGCATTTTATTGAGGATTTTTGCATCGATGTTCATCATGTATACTGGCCAAAATTTTCTTTTTTGTTGTGTTTCTGCCAGGTTTTAGTATCAGGATGATGCTGGCTTCATAAAATGAGTTTGGGAGGAGTCCCTCCTTTTCGATTGTTTGGAATAGTTCCAGAAGGAATGGTACCAGCTCCTCTTTGTATTTATGCTAAAACTGAGCTGTGAGTCTGTCTGGTCCTGGGCTTTTTTTCTCTTTTTTTAATTATTATTATACTATAAGTTCTGGAGTAAATGTGCACAACTTGCAGGTTTGTCACAAAGGTATACATGTGCCATGTGGTTTTGCTGCCCCCACCAACTCATCATTTACATTAGGTATTTTTCCTAATGCTATACCTCCCTGAGCCCCCCACCCCCAGACAAGATCCTGTGTGTGATGTTCCCCTCCCTGTGTCCATGTGTTCTCATTTTTTTTGTTTGTTTTGTTTTGTTTTGTTTTTGGTTAGTAGACTATTAATTAATGCCTCAATTTCAGAGATTGTTATTGGCCTATTCAGGGATTCAGTTTCTTCCTGGTTTAGTCTTGGTAGGGTATATGTGTCCAGGAATTTATCCATTTCTTCTAGATTTTCCAGTTTATTTGCATTGAGGTGTTTATAGTATTCTCTGATGGTAGTTTGTATTTCTGTAGGGTCACTGGTGATATCCCCTTTATCATTTTTTTCTTGTATCTATTTGGTTCTTCTCTTTCTTCTTTAATAGTCTAGCTAGCGGTCTACCTATTTGCTAATTTTTTCAAAAAACCAACTCCAGGATTCATTGATTTTTTGCAGTGTTTTTCATGTCTCTATCTCCTTCAATTTTTCTCTGATCTTAGTTATTTCTTGTCTTCAGCTAGCTTTTGAATTAGCTTGCTCTTGCCTTCTAGCTCTTTTAACTGATATTAGGGTATGGATTTGAGATCTTTCTAGCTTCTGATGTGGAAATTTAGTGCTATAAATTTCTTTTTTTTTAATTATACTTTAATTTCTAAGGTACATGTGCTACACTTGTGCCATGTTGGTGTGCTGCACCTATCAACTCGTCAGCACCCATCAACTCGTCATTTACATCAGGTAAAACTCCCAATGCCATCCCTTCCCCCCTCCCCTCTCCCCATAATAGGCCCTGGTGTGTGATGTTCCACTTCCTGTGTCAAGTGATCTCATTGTTCAATTCCCTCCTATGAGTGAGAACATGCGGTGTTTGGTTTTCTGTTCTTGCGATGGTTGGCTGAGAATGATGGTTTCCAGCTGCATCCATGTGCCTACAAAGGACACGAACAAATCCTTTTTTATGGCTGCATAGCATTCCATGGTGTATATGTGCCACATTTTCTTAACCAGGTCTGTCACTGATGAATATTTGGGTTGATTCCAAGTCTTTGCTATTGTGAATAGTGCCGCAATAAACATATGTGTGCATGAGTCTTTATGGCAGCATGACTTATAATCCTTTGGGTATATCCCCAGTAATGGGATGGCCGGGTCATACGGTATTTCTAGTTCTAGATCCTTGAGGAATCACCATACTGTTTTCCAAAATGGGTGAACAAGTTTACAATCCCACCAACAGTGTAAAAGTGTTCCTATTTCTCCACATCCTCTCCAGCACCTGTTGTTTCCTGACTTTTTAATGATTGCCATTCTAACTGGTGTGAGATGGTATCTCATTGTGGTTTTGATTTGCATTTCTCTGATGGCGAGTGATGATGAGCATTTTTTCATGTGTCTGTTGGCTGTATGAATGTCTTCTTTTGAGAAATGTCTGTTCATATCCTTTG
>NW_016804767.1:102569-111185 GCF_001698545.2 Rhinopithecus bieti | reverse complement strand
TCGGCTGTGAATCCGTCTGGTCCTGGAGTTTTTTGGTTGGTAGGCTATTAATTATTGCCTCAATTTCAGAGCCTGCTATTGGTCTATTCAGGGATTCAACTTCTTCCTGGTTTAGTCTTGGGAGAGTGTAAGTGTCC
Organism: Rhinopithecus bieti; assembly: GCF_001698545.2. Lineage (NCBI taxonomy): Eukaryota > Metazoa > Chordata > Mammalia > Primates > Cercopithecidae > Rhinopithecus > Rhinopithecus bieti. The sequence goes on along the minus strand of NW_016804767.1, from coordinate 111,048 downwards.
AGGAAATTATCCCTATTTTCCAGGTTTTCTAGTTTATTTGCATAGAGGTATTTATAGTATTCTCTGATGTTAGTTTGTATTTCTGTGGGGTCGGTAGTGATATTCCCTTTATCATTTTTTATTGCATCTATTTGCTTCTTCTCTCTTTTCTTCTTTATTAGTCTTGCTAGCAGTCTATCAATTTCAATCTTTTTGATCTTTTCAAAAAACCAGCTCCTGGATTCATTGATTTTTGGAGGGTTTTTTTGTGTCTCTATCTCCTTCAGCTCTGCTGTGATCTTAGTTATTTCTTGCCTTCGGCTAGCTTTTGAATGTGTTTGCTCTTGCTTCTCTAGTTCTTTTAATTGTGATTATAAACTTCCCTTTTATCACTGCTTTAGCTGTGTCCCGGAGATTGTGGTACATTGTTTCTATGTTCTCATTGGTTTCAAATAACTTCTTGATTTCTGCCTTAATTTCATTATTTGCCCAGGAGTCATTCAGGAGCAGGTTGCTCCATTTCCATGAAATTGTGTGTTTTTGAGTGAGTTTCTTAATCCTGAGTTCTGATTTCATTGCACCACGGTCTGAGAGACTGTTATGATTTCAGTTCTTTTGAATTTGCTGAAGAGTGTTTTATTTCCAATTATGTGGTTGATTTTAGAATAAGTGCCATGTGGCACTGAGAAGAATATATATTCTGTTGATTTGGGATGGAGAGTTTTGTAGATGTCTACTAGGTCCACTTGATCCAGAGCTGAGTTTAAATACAGAATATCCTTGTTAATTTTCCATCTCATTGATCTACCTAATACTGAAAATGTGGTGTTAAAGTTATGAATCTGGATGCTCCTGTATTGGGTGCATATATTTTCAGGATAGTTAGCTCTTCTTGTTGAATTGTTCCCTTTATCATTATGTAATGCCATTCTTTGTCTTTTTTGATCTTTGTTGGTTTAAAGTCTGTTTTGTCAGAGACTAGGATTACAACCCCTGCTTTCTTTTTTTGCTTTCCATTTGCTTAGTAAATTTTCCTCCATCCCTTTATTTTGAGCCTGTGTGTGTCTTTGCACCTGAGATGGGGCTCCTGAATACAGAACACCAACGGGTCTTGACTCCTCATCCAATTTGTCAATCTGTGTCTTTTAATTTGGGCATTTAGCCCATTTACATTTAAGGTTAGTATTGCTATGTATGAGTCTGATCCTGTCATCATGACGCTATTTGGTTATTTTACACACTAGCTGATGTAGTTTCTTCATAGTGTCATTGGTCTTTATACTTTGGTGTGTTTTTGTGGTGACTGGTACCAGTTTTTCCTTTCCATATTTAGTGCATCTTTCAGGTGCTCTTGTAGGCCAGGCCTGGTGGTAACAAAATCCCTCAGCATTTGTTTGTCTGGAAAGGATTTTCTTTCTCCTTTGCTTATGAAGCTTAGTTTGACAGGATATGAAATTCTGGATAGAAACTTCTTTTCCTTAAGAATGTTGAATATCTCTTAAAGAATCTTTTAAGAGATTCTTAAATCTCTTCTGTCTTGTAAAGTTTCTGCTGAGTGGTCCATTGTTCATCTGATGGGCTTCCCTTTGTAGGTGACCTGGCCTTTCTCTCCGGCTGCCCTTAACAGTTTTTCCATCATTTCGACCTTGGAGAATCTGGTGATTATGTGTCTTTGGGTTGATCTTCTCATGGAGTATCTCAGTGGTGTTCTCTGTATTTCCTGAATTTGCATGTTGGCCTGTCTTTCTAGGTTGGGGAAGTTCTCCTGGATAATATACTGAAGGGTGTTTTTCAGCTCGTTTCCATTTTCCACATCTCCTTCTGATACTCCAATCAATTGTGTTTGGTCCTTTTATAAAGTCACATATTTCTTGGAGGCTTTGTTCATTCCTTTTCATTCTTTATTATTGTCTGCATGTCTTATTTCAGCAAGGTGGTCTTCATACTCTGATAACCTTTCTTCCACTTGGTCAGTTCGACTGTTGATACTTTTGTATGCTTCACAAATTTCTTGTGCTGTGTTTTTCAGCTCCATTGGATCGTTTATGTTTCTATCTAAACTGGTTATTCTAGTTAGCAAATCCTCTAACCATTTATCAAGGTTCTTAGCTTCTTTGCATTGGGTTAGAACATGCTCCTTTAGCTCATCATAGTTCTTCTTTTTCTCCTTCTTCTCCTCCTTCTCCTCCTTCTCCTCCTCCTCCGCCATCACCACCACCGCCGCCGCTGCTGTTGCTGCTGCTGCTGCTGCTTCTTCTTCTTCTTCTTCTTCTTCTTCTTCTTCTTCTTCTTCTTCTTCCTCCTCCTCCTCCTCCTCCCCCCCCTCCTTCTTTCTTCCTCTTCCCCTTCCCCTTCCCCTCCTCCTCCTCCTTCTTCTTCCTTCTTCTTCTTCTTCCTCCCTCTTCCTCTTCCTTCTTTCTCTTCTTCCTTCTTTCTCTTCTTCTTCTTCTTCTCTTCCTTCTTCTTCTTTTCTTCTTCCTCTTTTCTTCTTCTCCTCCTCCTCCTTCTTCTTTCTTCTTCCTCTTCCTCTTCCTCCTCTTCTTCTTCTCCTTCTTCTCTTTCTTCTTCTCCTTCTTCTTCTCCTCCTTCTTCTCCTTCTTCTTCTCCTCCTTTCCTCCTCCTCCTCCTTCCTCCTTCCTCCTCCTCCTTCTCCTCCTCTCCTTCTCCTTCTCCTTCTTCTTCTTCTTCTTCATGGAGTTTTGCTTCTGTTGCCCAGACTGGAGTGCAATGGTACAATCTCAGCTCACTACAACCTCCACCTCCTGGGTTCAAGCAATTCTCCTGCCTCAGCCTGAGTAGCTGGGATTACAGGCATGTGCCACCAAGCCCAGCTAATGTTTTGTATTTTTAGTAGAAATGGGGATTTCACCATGTTAGCCAGGCTGGTCTTGAACTCCTCACCTCAGGTGATCCACCCACCTCTGCCTCCCAAAGTGCTGGGATTACAGGCGTGAACCACCACGCCTGGCCCTACCCATCTTCTGAATTCATCTGATCCTCTGTCCAGTTCTGCGCACTTGTTGGAGAGATGCTGCAATCATTTGGGAAGAGGCACTCTGGCCTTTTGGGTTTTCAGCATTTTTTCATTGATTCTGTCTCATCTTTGTGAGTTTGTCTAGTTTTGGTCTTTGATGCTGCTGACCCTTAGATGGGGTTTTGTGGGGGGCCTTTTGTTGCTGTTGTTGATGCTGTTGTTGTGACTTTCTGTTTGTTTTTCTTTCAATAGTCAGGTCCCTCTTCTGTAGGGCTGCTGCAGTTTGCTGGGGATTCACTTCTCAGGCCTTATTCATCTGATTCGCTCCTGTGCCTGGAGATGTCACTCAAGAAGGCTGGAGAGCCACAAAGATGGGTGCCTTCTCCTTCTTCTGGGACCTCTGACCTCAAGGGGCACCACCCTGATGCCAATAGGATCGCTTCTGTATAGGGTGTCTGACAACCCTTGTTGGAGCGTCTCACCCAGTTGGGTAGCATGGGAAGCAGGACCCGTTTAACAAAGAACATTGTCCCTTGGTGGAGAGAGTGTGTTTCACTGGGGGAAAACCCACTCATCTGGGCTGCCCGGATTCCTCAGAACTACCAGGAGAAGAGGCTAAGTCTGCCAGTCTGCAGAGACGGTGGCCACCCCTCCCCCTAGGGACTCAGGTGCAAGGAGATCCAAATTCTGCCCCTGAGCCTTTGCCGGAGATCCTGCAGGGAAGCCCTGCCCACTGAGGATGGGTCAGGGTTAGACCTCAAAAGGCACTCTGGCATCTGACTGCCACAGCCTGTGTGTTGGGCTGTGGAGACAAATCTTGTGACCAAGCCATCCAGCCTCCCTGGCTCCAGCAGGAAAAAACACAGCCTGGGACTACAGAGATGGATACCACCGTTTCCCCTGCCCAGGGAGCCTAGCATGTTAGGCAGTTGTGAATCCTAGTTCTGGCTGCTGCCCCTCCCCCAAGGAGCTCAAAGGGCTTAGACAGCAGGCAGCAGCAGCCCATACTGGTCGCCCCTGCTCCCGCCCCCCTTTACCCCCTGACCTGGGAGTTTGGTAGGCTTAAGCAGATTCCAGCTGAGAGACTGTAAGAATCTGCACATTCAGGGGTTGGGATGCTAGGCCCTGGTGGTGTGGGTTCGCAAGAGGGATTTTCCCATCCATGGGTTGCACAGTTCCATGGAAAAAAACAGTTTCCCTGGCTGGGTAGCACACTCACTCACTGCCTCCCTTGGCTGTGGAAAGGGGGTTCCCCTTCCCTGTGTGTCTCTCAGGTGGCCTGCCGAACCACCCTCCTCTTCCTTCTCTTGGTGGGTCATGCCAGCCTTTTAGTCAATTTTGATGAGAGAACCTGCATACCTTGGTTGCCAGTGAAGGATTCACATGCTTACGGTTTTTGTCGATGGAAGCCCCCAAAGGTAGCTGCTTCTAGTGGGCCATCTTGGCCCCACCCCCTGAGAAAGTCTTGATCTCATACGCATCTTCTGAAAAGCATCCCAGAGGCAAAATTTGCAGATTATGAGAGTTGTATACATCTGCAACTTTGTAGGGAATGTGATTTTGGAACACCTGCTTCTGTGCCTGGAGACTATGAAGGGAAAAAAACATCTGTGAATTGATGTCACTAGCCTGGCCAGTAGCAGCCCAGGTACCAGTGAATTTGAAGGGCTTCACAATTCAAGGAATTTTAATGAAGTGAAACACAAAATTATCTTGGAAACAGGGTATTAAAGCAAAAGTGGTAGTAATGAAAACAGGAAGTTACACAGCCTACAGGATAAGAGCACAAGTTGTGAAGCCAGAACGACTGGGTTCAACAACCAACTCTGGCACCATGTGACCTTGGGTAAGTCATCCCAACTCCTTGAATTCACATTTTCTTACCTATAAAATAGAGGTAATACTTATCTACCTCACAGGACTATTATGTGAATCAGGGAAGTGAATGCATACCAAGTACCTGGCATGCAATAAATGGGCATTACATTACTTCATAATGCTATGATCTAGGTCGAGTCAGTTAACCTCTCTGCATTTTTTTTTTACCTGTAAATCAGAATAAATGATAATTAATCTACCTATCAAACGATTTTCACAAATTGCAAATGAAGAAATCAATGGGAAAAGGCTTTGTAAAGCCAAATACAATAATCAAACTAAAAGATCATTATCAATAACCTAAATATATCATCTGAAAATGCCAACGATCTAAATGAATGTCAGGAGGACCTGACTGGTTTTGTGACCTTGTTCCTGGCTCCCTAGATTAGGTGTAACCTGTTGCCAAAACTAGTCGCAAAATCTATCCTAATCAAGTTTCTTTACTAGTCTCACCCAGTTTCCAACTATGAGTCCACCATTAGGGCTACAGCTTATTTGGTTTTGCTCCTGCACATCTTCTTTATGAACTTAGGAACCTATACTCCTAATTTTGACCCTGGCATCTGGATTTTTCACACTGCTCACCTAATTTAAGTCAACTAAATTTATGGTGTCTAATTCTGTTTCTAAGTTTCCAAACTGGTTCTTCCTTCTTACCAGCCCTCAAATACTTCTTGTCTTCCTCAAATGCTAGTCCCTTGGTCTCTGCTAGGGGAGCTGGGCTGCCCATTAGAACCGAGTCTGTGAAGGCCACCATGTGATATGACAATTTTTTGGCATAAAGTTGTACATATTAATAGTTATAAAAATATTCCTGGATACAATGTATTCCTATGGCAAGTGACATGTGACACACACCCATTGGACATAGGTTACAAGATTTCAGTTTCACTGGGTCCTGATGAGGTAAGGAACAGATGAGATCCCAGCCACAGATACATATTTAAACTCTTTCTATGGACAGAATACTTCTCTGGCCTATTGCCATGGCTGTTAGTAGATAGAAAAGACCCAATGAGTATCCTAGAGTGAAACGGAGAAAAGAAAAGAATTCTGAGAAGACTAAAAAATGAGCTCATTGAGCCTTAAATGTATTTGTCTGCTCTAGACAATAGAAAGTTTGAAGTGGATGAAATTAACATAGTCCCTGGCACATAATTAACAATCAATACATATTTGAAGAATAAATTAATTACCCATTCAGTTTTTAAGGTCATATCCAGATAAGAATTTTAAAAGAGCAATTTTTTTATGTCTTATAAATCACATTATTCTTCTTAATTGTTTCAATAACAAACATCTTGGAAAATTATTGTTGTAGCACAGGAGAAACTGGGATGTTCTGGAAGTCATGAGCTTTCTTAATAAATCAAGGACACAGGATGGGTTCAGGGACACAGCGGACCCACTGTGAGATGGACCTGAGATAAAATTTCATAGATCAAGAGCCAAGACGGCTGACTACATGCAGCCAGAAAGGGCTTCACCCACCAAGAGAAAAGAACATCAAGAAGACTGACACACTTTAAGTGGATCATCAGAAGGAAGGGAGGACACAGACCCTGGGCCAAAGAGAGAAGAAGCTGGGAGCCCTGCACAGGGTTGTTGAGCACCAGGACTCATTCCTGGCCCTTGGCATCTCCAGCATAAGGGATGAGTTAAACAGGCAAAAAGTGGCCCACCCTTGCTGTGGACCTCAGGAATCCTAGATGCAGGAAACCCCATGAACTCCACAGGGCATCTGAGCTGGCAGGGAGAGATTCTTGAAGAGTTGATAGGGACAAGACTCCAGCCTATGCAGAGCCCAGAGACTTTAGCACAGAAACAGCTGCAGTGTAGCACAGCCAGGGGCACACATCCCCTAAGACTTACCATATTCCTCTAGGTGGCTTTGGATTTTGTTGATTGTCAGACATAGACAGAACAGGGCTATCTTGACTGTGGGACAAGACCAATCAGATATAAGTGCTCCCCATCTGCCAGCCTCTCCCAGGGTTCCTGCCTGGCAGCACCTGCTAGTAGCACAGCCTAAGATGCCCAATCAGCAGGCTTCCCACTGGCCATCTCCATAGCTTCCTTACTGGTAGACCCCACCTAATGATCAGAGAGCTTCTGCAGTTGGGTCCCTGGCAGCACACACAGACCCACAGCCTCCCCCAACTGCTTTGCCAGTGCATGCACACAAGTAGACCCTGACACCCTGTCACAACCAGTGCATGCACACATATGTGCACAAAACCTATCACCCTGCAACAACTGGAACATGTGCAGACCTTGCTGCCACCACCCTGCCCTTTGACTATGGTATAAGTTGAGTTCAACTGACAGGACAGCAAACATGATCAAGATTCAGGAGACAGCTGAAACCCAATTCAAAGAACCTAAGGAATTCAGTAAAATGACATAAGAGCTGAAAGAAGAAATAGCCATTTTATGAAAAAGCCAAACAGATGTGATAGAGCTGAAAAATTCATTTCAAGAATTTTATAATACAATCGAAAGTATTATCAGCAGAATAGACCAAGCTGAGGGAAGACTCAGACCTTGAACACCAGTTCTTTGAATCAATTCCATCAGACACAAATAAAGAAAAAAGAATAAGAAAGAGTGAACAAAACCTCAAGTTATGGGATTATGTAAAGAGACCAAATCTATGACTCAATGACATCTCTGAAAGAGAAGAAGTGAGAGTAAGAAACTTGAAAAACATATTTGAGGACTTTGTCCATGAAAATTTATCCAACCTCAGTAGAGAGGTTGACATTCAAATTCTGGAAATTTATAGAACCCCTGTGAGGTACTATACAAGACAACCATCCCAAAGACACAGTAAACAGATTCTCCAATTTCAATGTGAAAGAGAAAATATAAAATGGAGCTACAGAGAAGGGTCAAGTAACTTACAGAAGGAACACTATTGGGCTAAGAGCAGAACTTTCAGCAGAAACCATACAAGCCAGAAGAGATTGAAGGTTATATTCAGAGTTCTTAAAGAAAACAAATGCCAACCAAGAACTCCATATCTAGCCAAACTAAGTTTCATAAGTGAAAAAAAAAATCCTTTCCAGGCAAGCAAATGCTAAGAGAATTTGTTACCACCACACCTGCCTTACAAGAGGTTCTTAAGGGAGCACTAAATATGGAAAGGAAAATTCATTACTGGCCACCACAAAAACACACTTAAGTACATACACCATTGACACTATAAAGCAATTGCACAATCAAGTCTGCAAAATAACCAGCTAACAACATAATGGCAGGATAAATCCTCACACATCAATATTAACCTTGAACATAAATGGGCTAAATACCCTACTTAAAAGGCACAAAGTGGGCCAGGCACGGTGGCTTATGCCTGTAATCCCAGCACTTTGGGAGGCTGAGGTGGGTGGATCACGACATCGAGACCATCCTGGCTAACACAGCAAAACCATGTTTCTGCTAAAAAATAAATAAATAAATAAATAAATAAATAAATAAATAAATAAATAAATAAATACATGGTGGCAGGCACCTGTAATCCCAGCTACTTGGGAGGCTGAGGCAGGAGAATGGTATGAACCCAGGAAGCGGAGCTTGCAGTGAGCAGAGATTGCACCACTGCACTCCAGCCTGGGAAACAGAATGAGACTCTGTCTCAAAAAA
>NW_016804767.1:95849-100517 GCF_001698545.2 Rhinopithecus bieti | reverse complement strand
TGCCCTGCCCCCCAGAGGTGGAGTCTATAGAGACAGGCAGGTTTCCTTGAGCTGCTGTGAGCTCCACCCAGTTCGAGCTTCCCAGCGGCTTTGTTTACCTACTTAAGCCTCAGCAATGGCGGGCACCCCTCCCCCAGCCTCGCTGCTGCCTTGCGGTTAGATCGCAGACTGCTGTGCTAGCAATGAGGGAGGCTCCGTGGGCGTGGGACCCTCCCGGCCAGGTGAGGGATATATTCTTCTGGTGTGCCCGTTTGCTTAAAGCGCAGTATTGGGGTGGGATTTACCCGATTTTCCAGGTGTTGTGTGTCTCATTTCCCCTGGCTAGGAAAAGGGATTCCCTTCCCCCTTGCGCTTCCCAGGTGAGGCGATGCCTCGCCCTGCTTCAGCTCTCACTGGTCAGGCTGCAGCAGCTGACCAGCACCGATTGTCCAGCACTCCCTAGTGAGATGACCCCAGTACCTCAATTGAAAATGCAGAAATCACCGGTCTTCTGTGTCGCTCGCGCTGGGATTTGGAGACTGGAGCTGTTCCTATTCGGCCATCTTGCTCCGCCCCCCTACGTTTTTCTTATCTGCACATGGCACATGCTCTAAAACTTACCACACAATTGGCCATAAAGCAATTCTCAAAAAATTCAAAAAATGAAATGAGACCAACCATACTCTCTGACCAAAGCACTATAAAAATAGAAATTAATACCAAAAAGATTTCTCAAAAGCATTCAATTACATAAAATTAAACTGGCTCCAGAATGACTTTTGTTTAAACAATGAAATTAAGGCAGAAATCAAGAAATTCTTTAAAACTGGCAAAAAAAAAAAAAAATAAGATACAATATACCAGAATCTCTGGGACACAGCTAAAGAAGTGTTAACAGGAATCTTTATAGCACTAAATGCCACATCACAAAGTTACAAAGACCTCAAATTAACAATCTAAAATCATACCTAGAGGAACTAGAAAAGCAAGAACAAACCAACATTAAAGATTGCAGAAGACAAGACAACCAAAATCAGAGCTGAACTGAACAATTTGGAGATGTGAAAAAACATACAAAAGATCAACAAAACTTTCAAAAAAAAGTTTGCTTTTGAAAGAATAAATAAGAACGATAAACTGTTCTCTAGACTAATAAAGAAAGATGAGAGAAGACTCAAATAAACACAATCAGAAATGATAAAGGGGACATTACCACCAACCCCACAGAAATGCAAAGAAAACCCAGAGAGTATAATGAACACCTCCATGCACACAAACTAGAAAACCTAGAAGAAAACCTCCCAAGATTGAAGGAGGGGAAAATTGCAGCCCTTAACAGACCAGTAGTGAGTTCCAACTTGAATCAGTAAAAAAAGGCCTACAACCATAAAAATGCCTTGACCAGAAAGACTCACAACTGAATTCAACCAGACACATAAAGAAGAGCTGATACCATTCCTACTGAAATTATTCCAAAAAAATCAAGAAGGAGGGACTCCTTCCTAACTCATTCTATTAGGGCAACATCATTCTAGTATCAAAACCTGGAAGAAACACAACAAAAAAGAACACCTCCACCCAATATCCCTGAAGAATATAGATGCAAAAATCCTAATCAAAATACTAGCAAATCAAAACCAGCAGCAAATCAAAAAGCTAATCCACCACAATCAAGTAGGCTTTATCTCTGGGATACAAGGTTGGTTCAACATATACAAATCAATCAATGTGATTCATCATGTAAGCAGAACTAGAAACAGAAACCACAAGATCATCTCAATAGATGCAGAAAAGGCTTTCAGTAAAATTCAACATCCCTTCACATTAAAAACCCTCAACAAACTAGACAATGAAGGGGCATACCTCAAAAAAATAAGAGCCATCTATGAGAAACCCACAGCCAACATAATACTGAATGGGCAAAAGCTTAAACCATTCCCCTTGAGGAGCAGAATAAGACAAGGATGCCCACTCTCACCACTCCTATTCAACGTAGTACTGGAAGTGCTAGCCAGAACAATCAGGCAAGAGAAAAAAAATAAAAGGCATTTGGATAGGAAGAGAAGTAAATTTATCTCCCTTCACAGACTATATTATTCTATGCTTAGAAAACACCATAGTTTATGCCCAAAGGCTCCTGGAACTGATAAACAACTTCTATAAAGTTTCAGGATACAAAATCAATGTACAAAATCAGTAGCATTTTATACACCAATAACATCCAAGCTAAGAGCTGAATCAAGAAGGCAATTCCATTCACATTTGCCACAAAAAGAATAAAATACCTAGAAACTCAGTTAACCGGGGCAGTGACAGATCTCTATGATGGGAATTACAAAACACTGCTGAAAGAAATCAGAGACAGTACAAACAAATGAAAAAGTATTTCATGTTCATAGACAAAAAGAATCAACATTGTTAAAATGGCCATGCTGCCCAATACAATTTACAGATTCGATGTTATTCCTATCAAACTATTGATGACATTTTCACAGAATTCAGAAAATATTCAGAAATTCATGTGGAACTAAAAAAGAGCCCAAATAACCAAAGCAATCCTAAGAAGCAAAAAGAACAAAGCTGGAGGAATCACACTACCCAACTTCAAACTATACTACAGGGATACAATAACCAAACAGCATTGTACAATAGAAAAATAGACACATAAACCAATGCTACATGTTAGAGAACCCAGAAATAAAGCAGCACACCTACAACCATCTGGTCTTCAACAAAGTCAACAGAAACAAGCAATGGGGAAAGGACTCCCTATTCAATAAATAGTGCAGGGTTAACTGTCTAGCTATGTGCAGAAGACTGAAAATTGATCCCTTCCTTTCACCATAATCCTAAACTATAAATACCCTAGAATAAAACCTAGGAATACCATTCTGCACATAGGCCCTGGCAAGGATTTCATGAAGAAGATTCCAAAAGCAATGGTAACAAAAACAAAATTGATAAGTGGGACCTAATCAAACTACAGAGCTTGTGCACAGCAAAAGAAACTATCAACAGAGTAAACAGACAACCTACAGAATGGGAGAAAATATTCACAATCTATGCATCTGACAAAGATCTAACATCCAGAATACATTAATATATGGAATTTAAATCAACAAGCAAAAAAAAAAAAAACCAAACCAAACAAATCCATTAAAAATGGGCAAAGGACATAAATAGACACTTCTCAAAAGAAGACATACCTGTGGCCAACAAGTACATGAAAAAATATTCAACACCATTAATCATTAGAGGAATACAAATCAAAACCACAATGAGATATCATCTCACACCAGTCAAGATGGCTATTATTAAAAAAGTCAAAACATAACAGATGCTGGCAAGGTTGCAGAGAAAAGGGAACATTTATATACTGCTGGTTGGTATGTAAATTAGCTCAGCCACTACGGAAAGTAGTGTGGCATTTCCTCAAAGAACTTAAAACAGAACTGTTTGACCCAGCAATCCCATTAATGGATACATACTCAAAATAATGTAAATCATTCTACCATAAAGACACATGTATGCGTGTGTTTATTGCAGCACTATTCACAATAGCAAAGACATGAAATCAACCAAGGTGCCCAACAATAGTGAACTGGGTAAAGAAAATGTGGCACATATACACCACTGAATAGTACATAGCTTAAGAAAAAAGAAAAGAATAAAACCATATTCTTTGCAGCAACATGGGTGCAGCTGGAGGCCATTTACTAAGCCACTCAATGCAGAAACAGAAAACCAAACATCACATGTTCTCACTTACCAGTAGGAGCTAAATATTGAGTACACATGGACACAAAGAAGAAAACAGTAGACACCAGGGACTACTTGAGGATGGAAGGTAGAAAGAGGGTAAGGATTGAAAAACTATGTATCATATATTATGCTCATTATCTGGGTGACTAAATAACCTGTACACCAAACCCCCATGACATACCATTTAGACATGTAAAACCTGCAAATGTACCCCCAAAACTAAAATAAAAGTGGAAAGAAAATCACAATAATAATATTAATAATAAATCAAAATTGGATTCAAGATTTTAAAATAATAATGATATTGATTGAAAGACTGGTGGATAATTTTTGGGCCAGAAAATACAGCCTTTTCCCCTAGAGGTAACTGCGAGTCATGAGAAAGCCCACCTTCTCCAAAGTTAATCATGATATTAATTTGTAAACTGTATGTGATAGCACATCTATCTGGGATAGATTTTGAAAGACCACAAAAGTTTTCATATAAAGTATCAAGTTTTTATTATTTTTCAATGTCTAGTGAAAAAACACACATCCCATATGCATTGTTCTCTGTCACATTAAAACCCAAGACCCGTTTGTGTACTTAGGCAGTGACAATGTAATGCCATTGTTTAGTGTAATATCTGGGCAGTGGCAGGGACTGTAAGCCAAGGGCCAGCTTCTTACCTGAGGCCAGAAATTGCCTTTCAGCTCCTTTCTATGTTTATTTCCAACTTACGTCTGCTATTTTTACACAACTCTCTACCCTTTATTCATCTTTCCCTTTCTTTTTGTTCTACTTCCTCTATTGAACTCTGAGAGGATGTGGTTTAACAGATATACTGAGCTATGAACTTCTCTGAGAGTAGGCCCAATAGAAGTCAAAACTATTAATAGCGCCTGTTTCAACCATGGCTACATTAAACTTTTCCTTTTCCTATCATT
>NW_016804767.1:73802-92952 GCF_001698545.2 Rhinopithecus bieti | reverse complement strand
AAAAATCTGTGCACTTTCTGCCATAAATCTGGGTTTATAAAGACGTCACTAGTGAGATTATTTTAAGATAAAGAAAAAATCTCTCTAGGAAAAACAAAGTTTTAACAAAAACCAAAACAACATGCATAAAAGAATTTGAAAGACAGAAGAGAGAATTTAATTATTGATTAATAAGAAGTTTCCAATTACCAAGTTCAGTTTTAAAACTGAATATAACTAAAGTCTTCACATCTGTGTACAGAGACAGTTAAACTATAATGCATGATTATCTACTAGTGTTTCTGAGAATTCCAGCATTTTAGAGCTGTAAGTGATCCTAGAAATCATCTCTCACCTTCTGATGTTTCAAATGAGAAAACTGAGACCCAGAAAGACTTAGCCAAGTTGACACAGGTAGCTAGTGACTAAGCAAGGTCTAAGTGTAGTTCTAAGCTCAAGAGCTCAAGTTTTCATTGATCTGGTCACTTAACTTGGTTCACATCGCAGAAAAAAAAAAAAAGAGAAGTTTTAAATCTACATTTGAATTTTCTTTCAACATGTCTTAAAGAAGTCAGAAATGATATATCAGTTAGGAATCCTTGTTATGGTAAAGTTAGCTAATACACTTTCATGAATATATTTGCCTAAGACTCTACGGGTGGCACAGTAAGAGGATAAGAGATGCTAAATAGAAAGATTTTATATAATTATATCAGGTTGGTACTTGGACCTTGACAACACGTGCTTCAGTTGGATTATTTGAATTACCTAAATTGTCACAGAGATTCCAACAAACGATTTTTATGTATGCAAAAGGTCCAGGAGAGGAAGACTCTCTGAAATCTTTTCCACCATGGAAGGTAAAACTATGGCTCTGTTTCCATAATCAAATCAAATTACTATCTTTAAAATGACTCTCACCTTTCAACTCGAGGAACATTCCAGTAGCTAACACAAGCCTAAAGCATTATTATTAAATTCTACAAATTTCCTTAAATTGAGTATTCATCAAGACAAGGACTCAGTCTCGGCCAGGCGTGGTGGCTCACGCCTGTAATCCCAGCACTTTAGGAGGCCAAGGCGGGCGGATCACGAGGTCAGGAGATCGAAACCATCCTGGCAAATACTGTGAAACCCCGTCACTACTAAAAGTACAAAAAAATTAGCCGAGCATGGTGGCTCACGCCTGTAATCCCAGCACTTTAGGAGGCCAAGACGGGCGGATCACGAGGTCAGGAAATCGAAACCATCCTGGCAAATACTGTGAAACCCCATCACTACTAAAAGTACAAAAAAATTAGCCGGGCATGGTGGCGGGCGCCTGTAGTCCCAGCTACTTGGGAAGCTGAGGCAGGAGAATGGCATGAACCTGGGGGGCGGAGCTTGCAGTGAGCCGAGATCGTGCCACTGCACTCTAGCCTGGGCAACAGAGCGAGACTCCATCTCAAAAAAAAAGAACTCAGTCTCACATTTCACTACTATTCCCTGATAAGGTTATTCATGAGATTTCAATTAGCTGACCAACAAATTATAAAGGCACCAGCAAGGAATAAAAAAAAGATTGTTTTGTCAACCAGTGATGGACACTTTGGATTATGTTATGTTTTAATGGTCATAAAACTGCGTAACTGAATTTCTTCAGAATAAAATTGAGCTACACACCATAAAGACAGCTCTCAAATACTTCCTAAAAATAGCTTAACAACTTTGTAATAAAGCCAGTATATAATTGAGTAAATAACAAACACAGATCTACAAATTATACAAATGCACATCTTAGTTTCACTCTGAATAATGTTTTTTACTAATCAGTGAGTACTATGAAGAGGTTCTGAACAATTGACAAAGCCAGGGCCATGTCCAAATACAGCTTAGAAATGCACCAAGATGCATTCTAACGATCAAGGATATTTTATTCCTTTTTGATCATCAACACCCAATCCAATCATTGATTATTTTAGACCTAGTGGAAAGGAGTTAGCAAAATGCATGAAGAGGTGGTTTCCTAAAGCTGTTAAGGCCAATGTTTTCCACAATACAGCAAATTTTAAATATATATATATATGAATGTACAACAGTCCAAATGTATTTGCAATGTAAAAACAAAATGCTTGAAACTATAAAATATATTTTAATCTAAAATATGAATATATGCTAATTAGTCAAATCTTTTCCCATTTACCTCACATTTTGGGGAGGAGGTAGATAATCCATTGAAAAATCTGCAGCCATAACAGTTGTTTTAGATCAGCAGTTGTGCCTCAGAAGGGTATGAACTTCCCCCAGTTCTGAAGCCCTCAAGCTTCTATTAACAACCCATAGACCACAATTAATTGCATTGTCCTGCCTAACTGCAAACGGTCTGAATAATGTGGGAAGCATATGAATCTGATGAGCAGTTAGTATCTCTAGGACAGTTCCTTCTAGGTTTTTAACCCTGACCAACTCACTTGACCTCTCTATGCTGTATTTTCCCTATTGGTAAGATGAAGTTTATAATAGTACCGACTTTAGAGCACCAATGTGAAGGGTCACATGAGTTAACAAATGAAAAGTATAGTACAGAATATAGTACATAGCTCTCATTTTCCTATTCTTAACACATTGAATTAGTGAGTCTGGATATATGACACTCTTCAGACAGAGTATTAAGCAGCAAAAGGGTATCCTGCCTACTCCAAGCAACTAGCTATATTATACATGACCTGGAGTCCGCAAAACCATATTAATGGGATATAGGAGACCACATGACCAGACAAATAGGAAAGCCACAGTTAGATGGGCAGATAGGATTTTACAGTACTGCTGATTTTCAGTTAGAAAGTATGATGACAGAATGAAGATAAACAATAGCTTGGGAGTCAGACAAACCTGAACTTGAATACTGTTTCTATCACCTATAATTGTGAGACCTTTTACAAGTCCGTGAAAGGGTCTTTATAAGAACCTTGCCTGTGGTTGGGCACAGTGGCTCATGCCTATAATCCCAGCACTTTGGGAGGCCGAGGCGGGCAGGTCACAAGGTCAGGAGATAGAGACCATCCTGGCTAACACAGTGAAAACCCATCTTCATTTGAAGACTGCCAGGTCAGCATGGGTAGGGGATTATTGTTCCTCTAAGAGAGGCATAGAAAGACCTAAGTGGAAGCAAAGCAGTACCTAGGTAGGGTTATAGCCTAGAGTCAAGAGGTAAAGGTATGTTACTGAGGGACTAGAACCAGAGACATGGTAGCCTACTCAAGGCATCTGTAACTGGAAATGCCAGAAAAAAATATAAATCCAAAATTCCTTAGGTGAGCAGAGTCAAACCCTGGGAATCAGGTGCAAACGACAAGTCCAAATGATCAGAGACAGGACTGGATTGATGATAAAGTTGAAACTTTAGAATTAAATGAAGAAAAGTTGGAAGGATTTCAAGTTTTCAAACATGAAAAAATTTCAGTACAATTGTTAAACATCAGTCTCCTCATTCATTAACTAGTGGAAATAACAACTATCTACAAGGGTGGCCAAGAAGTTTCAATCAGGATAATAAACATAAAACACATACTAGGATCACCAGTTGATAATAGAAAATAAATGGTCATGCCCTTGTACTCAAAGGTAATTCAAACGTATTTCTGGAAACGTGATTCCATATTCATTAACTCATGTCACCACTGATGCAAAATGCTTGGGACCTGCATGATGACAAAGCCTTCCAGTCCTAATGATGGCAAATACCATGGGCAGAAAACAACACTGTGAAGCTCTCCAACACCATCAAGGTTTTTCTCTTCTTTTCTCACTCTAGGGAAAACCTGTACACTCTGTGTACCTTTCTCTCTATCTAGCTGTCATCTGCTTCTCCCATTGTTTTTTTACCCATTTCTTTTAGCAAGAGAATGTCTCCCTATGATGTAATGATAAATAACTCTCTGAGATAGCCAGGTATGGTCCCTGAAATTCACAGATGAAAAGGGTTACACTGGAAGTAAAAATAACACTTAATTACAATACTGTCCATCTCCTAAAGCAGGGGTCCCCAGCTCCCGGACCACAGACTGCCACCGGTTTGTGGCCTGTTAGCAACCTGGCCACATGGCAGGAGGTTAGAAGCTGAGGTCTGCCTCCTGTCAAATCAGATCAGCAGAGGCACTAGATTCTCATAGGAGTGTGAACCCTATTGTGAACTGTGCATGTGAGGGATGTAGGTTACACACTCCTTATGAGAATTTAATACCTGCCCCTGAATGTCTGAAAATTATCTTCCACGAAACTGGTCCCTGGTGCACTAGAGGTTGGGGACTGCTGTTCTAAAGAATTACCATCGCTGGGTGTTGTTTTTAGGTCTGAATAGAGAGAATCCAAGATCACCATTTGAAGGAGTAGACTCATACATCAGCCTCACCTTCATCTATGAACTTCCAAGTACACGTAATTAGAACTTCCATTTTATATACATCTTGAAAATTTAGAAATATCCACAAAGATCTGCTAATCCAATTCTCTCTTTCAAAGATGAAGAAACCAAATGAAAGACACCCACAAACAGGGCTTGTGGTACCCTGTTCATATTCGCACTCATAGAATGATGCACTTTCCACTATACCACATCGCCTCTCTCTCTACATTTTACTCTGAAACATAAGAGAGTATTTTTAGAGTTTCAGTAGTTCTGTGAGCTTCTTTCCCTAGCTGGTTACGAAAACTTTGTCATGCCTTTGGCTATTTATTTAATTTCACAACGATTAAACTTGAAATTGGTTACAAGTTGGCTGCAGCAACCAGTCAGAACAATCACCAATTCTTTCCAAGATTCTCATTGAATTTCTATGGCCCTTGCTGGAAATGCATTTAAGTATCAAGGAAGAAAAGGCAAAAGTAAACATTCTCAATTCAATAAGGAAACTTGAATTTACACCAACAGTGATAAAATTAAAAGTAGTCACTTTCCCTGTGGCTTTCATTTTTTTTCCTACAGGTGACTGAATATGCTAAACTTCACAAAATAAATCTATGGATGTATGCAAGTGGACAAGTCTATTGGGAGGAAAGAGGTGTGTGTGTTTGTGTGTGTGAGAGAGAGAGAGAAAGAGAGATTACATGAGTTTATTGATTGATTTGAAATAAAAGACATATTTTGTTTTTATAATTAAGTATTGAGGAAATAATCATATTCACCTTGCCATAGAGAGTCTACATGCCTATGTGAATCACCTTCATAAAGTTAATTTCAGGATTAGCAATAACAGAAGAATAAAAGACCCAAACAGTACCCAAGACTACTATGGTTATAAACTAAAATATGTTCCTCTTTAAACAGTGAACTGATGTCAAAACTCAAAACTCAAAACTGTTTGCATTTATATTACATAATGTAAATTATATTTACATTACATCATTTACAAAAATGATTCTATACACAAACACTCGTGAGAAGTTGGAAGAGATTTTTTCAGATTGACAAGTTTGCACCTAGACTGATAGAATAAATGAATACAGCATTTTACATGCATAAACTGGAAAATAATAACTACCTAGCAAGATAGTCATCAAAGATGTAATGAGAATCATACATATAAAGCACATAGTAGGATCATCAGCTGATACTATAAATGGTCATTCCCTTGTCCTCAAAGGACTAAATCAGTCCTTAAATCTTTGACATTTCAAGGAATGCATTTCTAAACAATAACTCATCAATTTAGAAAATGTATTCAGTGCAAGGTAAATTTGTGCCTCCTATAAGATTTTAGTCAATAACACAGTAACTCATTTCCATTCCTGAATCCATGCTTTTCAACAAAGTGGATAGAAACAGAGCTGTCCTCTCACCTCTCCTATCGGTGCCAATTCTGTTCCCTCTACCCAGGTGCCAATTCTCAGATAATTTGAGAATCTGAGTAATCTCTTCCCCCTGGCCTTTACTCTCAGATGGCTATCATTATTTCCCCCAAGATATCAATTGATGATAAATTCTGTTATTTATTTCCTGGAGTCATTTGCATTTCTTTGAAGACTTTGAAAGTCAGAAAACATCTGAGAGCCAAATATATCCATTTTTAATAATGGAAACAATGTAATCTGCAGGACAGTCACTGTAACCCCACCCATTTTCATCCCAGTATCAGGACTGGGAGTAAAATCCTAGATGGGTCAGTGGATTGAAGAATCTATACAGTCTACTTTGAAATTCTTTGTGTGACTCAGTTTCCCCTACAAAAGGCTAGATCTACATTTGTGCTGGAAGGGCTTGATTTCACAGTAAGTTGCACTTTCCTTCACTTATCTATATTACTTTTGCAAACCCAGCCAGAAAAATGAATTAGTAAAGTGAATTTATATAATTAGATAAGAATAAATCAAGCTACAGAACTTTCAAATAGGACTAACAGTAGTTTCTAGTAGGCATGGCTAAAGAGTTCCTAGTTCCTACTTAAAATTTAGTTGAGAGTAGGAGAATAGGAGGAAATACTGCTTAAATGACAACCACTGGACATTCATGTAATAATACTTTGAACATTATTTATAAAGGACTGGGCATGGGGGTTCATGCCTGTAATCTCAGCACTTTGAAAGGCAGAGGCAGGGGGATCACTTGAAGCCAGGAGTTCAAAACCAGCCTGATCAACATAGCAAGGCCCTGTCTCTATGAAAGAAAAATTGTAAAATTAGTCAGGCATGGTGGCACATGTCTGTAGTCCCAGTTCCTTGGGAGGCTTAAGCAGGAGGATCACTCAAAGCCCAGGAGTTCGAGGATACAGTGAGCCATGATCATGTGACTGCATTCCAGCCTGGAAAACAGAGTGAGACTATTTCAAAAATCAAAGGGTTTGGATCTGGCCCATTCCACTAATACTGTCAGTCATCTCTCAGATCTCACCTACCTAATTGCCAAGAGAGGCTATATCTAAATACTGGAATGTTTGATGTTATTTCCCGAGCAGTGTTTCCTTGATATGGGCCAAAAGTTATACCTAAAATTGGATGGGTGGGGAAGGGGGCTTGCCGAAGAAAGCCAAAACTCTCTGGTTCTTATTCTTTGAAACATTATGTGACATGGGTAAGTATGTAAACCTTGTATTTCAATTATTTTTAGCACCTCTCCTTCCTTTTACTGGCTACAACTTGCCTGATTTTAAAAACAATTTTGTATATCTCTTAGCAACAGCTTTAACACCATTTACATCCTGTTTCAGTATAAGAATTCAATCTTTTTCCAAATAATCAAATCTTATAAACAGCAACGTACTTTAAGAATGTAATAATGTAATGGTTTTCAGAGTGGGTTCTTCAGTCCCTTAGGGTTCTACAAGGGTGTCTCAGAAGTCATTGCTGCTCAAGTACCCACCTGTACGTTTCATTAAATTTGCTTCATTTCTATCTTTTTTCATAAATTCAGGTTCTGAGGTAGGTGTTACCAAAAGCTTTCACAGCTGCAAATAATTGCTTGAAAAAATATATCTATCTCTATCTATACATCTCCATCCACATTTTGTGATCAATGTATATTTTGATAGATTTTCCATTTCGATCATTGTTCTATCATATATTAAACATGACATGATACTGTAAAACCCAACCGGGCAGCTTTTCTCCCCTGTATCAAGCTGTCTTTCCCAAGCAATTGGTTAACTTTAGTAGGGCTCATCTATCTAGAGAAATAGTGTACACATTAAAATCATCTCTACATTCTAAAATTAATTCCTCAAAACCCATACAACTGTTGACATCACAATTGTGGGCTATTTGTCAAAAGTTGTGAGATGAATGACTATTTGTGTCACATTCAACCCCATGTCAGTGTAGAGACCTGGCCAATGCCTGACCTTCAGTTTAGTTTGCCTGCATTAACCATGTCTGTATGAGGTTGTGATGTCCGCTAAATCCAAAAGAAAAAGAGTTTTACTAACTCTAGACAGCCATCAATGCCTAGTATCTTGGAGTACAATGAATCCTTGTGGTACTGAAAAGAATACTGAAAACACTGCTTTAGGCAAGTTAATAATGATTTACAAATGTTTCGTGATATAAAATGTTAGCCTGCTCAGACTGTCATAACAAAATACCACAGTCTGGGTGGCTTAAACAACAGAAATTAATTTTCTCACAGTTTTGGAGTCAGAAGTCCATGATCAAGGTGCCAAGCAAAGTCTGTTCCTGGTGAGAACATTCTCATTGGCTTGTAGACAGCTGCCATCACAGTGTCCTCACATGACCTCTGCTCTGTGCAGGAGGACAGAGAACTCTCTCATGTCTTCTTTTCCTTTTATAAAAACACCAGTCTCATCAAATTCAGGCCCCACCTTTATGACTTTATTTAACCCTAATTACTTCCCAAAGGCCCCATCTCCAAATATCATCACATTAAAGATTAGGGTTCTAATATATAAATTTGGGGGCACACAAGTCAGTTCACAACAGAGAGTAATGACACATAAAATGTCTTCTGGCCTCACATTTTACACTTTTCTGTAGTCTTCTTTAATCATTTGATTGGCCGTGGGATTTATTTATTTATTAGGATTAACCAAGTGTGCCATTTGTTGCTAATATCACTCCTGCCTTAAATTTATCACTTCACTAACCTTCTTGGACACTGAGTCTGGAGAGCAGACTCCAATGTAAGCAGAATTGGTCCCCCCATGAGGGATGATGAAAGGAACACTTAAAAAGTCCTACTGCTCTCAAAATCTCTCCTTCAGAGGTCTGTCATGATGCTGACCATTTTCTCCTCCTACCTGCCCTAAATTCCTACATCAGTTATCCCTGAGATTCAGGAAAGAAAGAAAAGAATGAAATAGAAAATGAAAATAAACTTTCTCCCGAAAGTCATTAGTTAAGGGAATACATACTACCAAGGAAGGGAAAGGTGAAACCCCACTCTTAGAATTCTACTGTTAAAATACTACTACATGTTAATTTTTCAGATTAGCCAACTGCCACATTAAGATGGTACAGAGTCTGGTCTTGAGACTATGAGAAACAAGTTTGTGCCTTTTAAGGGGTTCAGCAAGCACAGTAGGAAAGACACAAAAACAAACTACCTATATCACCATTTTGCCTACAGTACATTTTGGATACGTGATGGAAAACTACTTACAGCAATTCAGAGCACTAAACCAAAATGACGACTGGGGCCAGATCAGGTAGCACAAAGTCACCATCTCCAAAGGTGAATACCTTGCAGATGTTTAATACATGTTTCCTAAATTGAACTGCTGTTAGGCTCGCCCTACCTGCATCCTTAATTTAGATGCTTTACATTTTATTGGTGGGTTATCTGTTATAATCTAACAGTTCATCTGTTAATTAGCTTTTCCACATGCATTACGTATCTCAAAAGTCAGAACTAATGCAGATAAAACATACCAAAAATTAGGAGCAATTTTTAACAGCAGAGTACAGTTATCCTAGGCACTGCTGCATTAACTTTGTCTTTGAAGGGTGAAGAAGAAAAACAATAAAACCTTGTTTTTTCTATAACACCTCTACACTACTGATGGCTTTTCATTCTCTCTCACAGATTATTTGTTACAAACACAATTTTAAAACACAGAGTGGTACCAAATCAGAGAATCCTTATTTTACCACCCTCTGTCTGAGAAAGGTAGGAGTGTGAAAAAAAGAAAGAACCTGTCATTCATAGCTTCAAGCAGTAGGAATACCTTTGGGACTCAAGGTGACACAGAACAAAACTAACCCACAAAAGACTTTCTTTATGATCCCTCTTGTTCCTCTACTTAAGCCAAAAGACAAAGCCTTGCATACCAATTCCCCAGCTACTCGCAGTACCAAAGTAATTTCAACACCAAAAGTCCACTCAGCCCTGGAGAATAAGAAATAGCACATGCACTCATGGTTGTTTGATTAAAGTTCAAGTGCTGCATGTTGGAAAGCTTCTGCCCTTTAGAAAGCTTGAAGTCCTTAGGCCATGTATGCCTTTTATTACCTACCCTCCAAAAGCCTGAGACTGCCTCTTCTGCTTCATCAAAGGCCAGAGAAAAGAGTGGGGAATTTTGGTTTTACCACATCACCTCAAACACTTTAGGAGAACTTGAGAAATGACCTTTGCATACCCAGAATATTTTAGTAAAATTCATGTACAGCTTGGTTATTCAGATATTCACAAACATTAAAATATACAATAAAGCTCTGCCTATGTAAGTGATGTGCCATTTGCAGTATGAATAACAAAAAACAGAACTTCAAAATGGTAGGGTTGTCTGATACTTCTACAACAATTTTAAAACTAAGTATTTTAGAGATTAGGTCTATGGAAAATTGAATTGATATTACTAAGAGTTTCTAAATGCCTTCTCAATCCCTCCTCACCATACACACAATTTCCCCTATAATTAATATTTTGTGTTAGTATGGTAATTTGTTACAATTAATGAGCTAATATTGACACACCATTTTCACTAACATCTATAATTACACTGGGATTTACCTTTTGTGTTGTACATTCTGTGGGTTTAAACAAATGTATCGTGACAGGTATCCACCATTGTAGTACCACACAGAATAGTTTCACTTTCCTAAACATAATCTGTTCTCCACTTAATCCCTCCTTCCTTCCTCGCAGCCCCCAAGTAACCATTGAGCTTTTTGCTGTCTCCATAGTTTTGCTTTTCCAGAATAGTAGGACTCATAAATTATGTGGCTCTTTCAAATTGTCTTCTTTCACTTAGCAATATGCATTTAGGGCTGCTGTATGTCTTTTCATCACATAACATTTCATTTCTTGTTAATGCTGAATAATATTCATTTTCATGAGTGTGCCACAATTTATCCATTCACTGATTGAAGGACATTTTGGTTGCTTCCAAGTCTTGGCACTTGTGAATAAAACTGCTATAAACATCTGTGTGTTGGTGTTTGTGTACTTAAGTTCTCAATTCATTTGGGTTAATATCAAGTTGTACAATTGCTGGTTCGTATAGTAAGTGTTCATTTTATTTAAAAATTGCCAAATTATGTTCCAGTGTGGCGGTATCATTTTGTATTCCTACCAGCAATCAATGAGAGTTCCTTTTGTTCCACATGCTCACCAGTATCTGGTGTTGTCAGTGCTTTGGATTTCAGCTATTCTAATAGGTAGTGGTATATCACTCTTGTTTAAATTTACAATTCCCTGATAACATATGATGTAGAGCATCATTTCATATGCTTACTTGCCATCTGTATATTTTCTTTGGCGAGGTGTATGTACAGATCTTTAACCCATTTTTAATTGGGTTGTTTATTTTGTTATTGTTGAGTTTTAAGAGGTTTTATATATTTCAAATACCAGTTCTCTATCAGATATATGTTTAGCAAAGAATCTTCTCCCCATCTGTGCCTTGTCTTTTCATTGTATAACAGTGTCTTTGGCAGATAAGTTTTTAATTTTTATGAAGTCCAACTTACCAATTTTTTCTTCAATGGATCATGCTTTTGGTGTTATATTTTTTAAAAGTCATCATTAAACTCAAGGACAGCTAGATTTTCTCATGTTATATTTCAGACGTTTTAGTTTTGTATTTCACATTTAAATCTATGATCTACTTTGAGTTAATTTTTGTGAAAGGCATTAGGTATGTGTTTAGATTTATGGTTTATTTATTTATTTATTTATTTACTTTTTGCTTGTGCGTGTCTCATTGTTCCAGGACCATTTGTTGAAAAGACCATATTTTCTCTGTTGACTTGCCTTTGCTTCTTGTCAAAGTTTAGTTGACTATATTTGTGTGGGTCTATTTCTGGGCTCTCTGTTGTCTCATTAACCTATTTGTCTTTTCTTTTACCAATGCAACAGAGTCTTGATTACTGTAGCTGTATAGTAAACCTTAGAATTGGATAGTGTGAGTTCTCCATATTTCCCCTCCTTCAATATTATGTTGACTATTTGGGGTATTTTGCCTCCAAATATAATTTTAGAATCAGTTTATCAATACCCACAAAATAATGTGCTGGGATTTTTTATTGAGGTTGCATTAACTCTACAGATCAAGTTGGGAAGACTGACATATTCACAATATTGAGTCTCCTTATCCAAGTATGTGACATCTCTCTCCATTTATTTAGATCTTCTTTAATTTACTTCATCAGAATTTTGTAGTTTTTCACATATAATTCTTGCGCATATTTTGTTAGATTTATTACCTACTTATTTTTTTCAGTGTTAATGTAAATGGTATTGTGTGTTTTTTTAATTTAATTTTTAAATGACAATGGTTGCATATATTTATGTGGTATAATGTGAGGTTATGAGATGTGTATCCATTGTGAAATTATTAAATCAAGCTAATTAAAACATCCATCATTTCACATATTTATCACTTCTTTGCAATGACATTTAAAATATTTAAAATCAACTCTTTTGACAATTTTGAAACATACATTAACTATCGTCACCAGGCTTTCAATAGATCACTAAAATATAGTCCTCAATTCTCACTGAAACTTGGTGTCCTATGACCAACATCTTCCCATTCTCTGTCCATTCCCCTCTACAGACTCAGGCAACCACCATTCTACTCACTACATCTATGGGTTTGATTTTTTATATCCCATATATAAGTGAAATCATGTGGTATATGTCTTTCAGTGCTTGGCCTATTTCATTAGCATAATATCCTCCAGGTTCATTTATGTTGTCACAAAGGACAGAATTTCCTTATTTTTAAGGCTGAATAGCATTCCATGTATATATATACCACATTTTCTATGTTTGTTCATCTGTTGATGGACACTTAGGTCATGAACCATCAAGGAAATGCAAATTAAAACCACAAAGAGGAACCTAGAGGGTGGGCCAAAATGGTGGAATAGAAGGCTCCACTGCTTCTGTGTGTACCCGCCCCCCTCCCCCCAACCAATGCAAGGTTACCTAGTTAACAACTACCTACCCAGAAAATACACCTTCATAAGAACCAAAAATCAGGTGATCACTCGTAGTACCTGGTTTTAATTTCATATCACTGAAATAGGCACTGAAGGGGAAAAAAAAAAGTCCTGAATCACCGACACCACCACTCTCCCATCCCAGGCAGTGGAAGCATGGTAAAGTGAGCTTCTGTAGATGCAGGGGAAGAGAGAACACAGCAATTGTGAGGCAATGAACTCAATGCTGTCCTGTTACAGCAGAAAGGAAAACCAGACAAACACAACCAGGGTGGGAGCATTTAAACTAGCCCAAACCAGAGGAGAATCACCAATCACAGCAATTGGAACTTGAGTTCTCATAAACCTCACCACCATGGGATACAGCACTCCATGTCTCCAAGTAAACTTGAAAGACAGTCTAGGTCATAAGGACCACAACTGTTAGGCAAGTTCTAGTGCTCAATTAGGCCTAGAGACATTGAACTAGGGAGGCATGGGACACACTGGGACACCAGCTGGTACAGCCAAGAGAGTGCAGGCATCACCCCTCCCCTAAAGCCAGGCTGCACATATCATGGCTCTGAAAGTGACCCCTTCCTTCCGCTTGAGGTGAAGAGAGGGAAGGATGGGGAGAACTTTGTCTTACACTTAGGAAACCAGCCCAGCCATAGCAGAATAGGTCACAAGTTAGAGTCATGAGGCCCCCGTTCTAGTCCCTAGCTCCCAGATGATATTTCTAGACACACCTTGGGCCAGAAAGGAACCCACTGTCTTGAAGGAAAGAAGCCAGTCCTGCCAGCATTAATCACCTGCTAACTAAAGAGACCTTGGGCCCTGAATAACCAGCAGTGATATCCAGGTACTTCCTCAAGGGCCTTGGGTGAGCCTCTGAGACTTCCTGACTTCAGGTGAGACTTGGCACATAACAGCTGTGTGGCTATGGGGGCAAAACTCCTCCTTTTGAGAAAAGCAGAGGGAAAAGTGAAGGGGACTATGTCTTGCACCTTAGGTTCCAGCAGGGCCACAGGAGAGTAGAACACCAAATGGGTTCTTGGGGTTCTAGATTCCAGAACTGTACTCTTGAATGGCATATCCGGGCCTGCCTTAGGCCACAGAGAAGCCTATTTCCCTGAAGAGTCAATCCCAAACCTGGCAGCATTCACAACAAGCTGACTTAAGAGAACTTCAGCCTTAAGTAAACATCAGTGCTAGTCTGGCAGCACTCCTTGTGGCCTGGGGTGGTGATGGCTATGGGGTGAGTCTTCTCTGCCTTTGAAAAGAGGAGGAAAAAGTGGAAAAGGCTGTGTCCTGTGGTTTGAGTGCCAGCTCAGTCACTACACAATAGAACACCAGGCAGACTTCTAAGGTTTTAGACTCTAGTCCCTGATTCCTACATGGCACTTATGGATCCACCTGAGGTTTGGTACCTCGCTGCCCTAAACGGAAGGATACAGGCCTGTCTTTGCCACTAGCTGATTGCAGAGCCCCAGGGCCTTCAGCAAACATAGGCAGTAGCTAGGGAGTGGTTACAGCAGGCCTTGGGTGAAACTCAGCACTCTGGTGGCTTCAGGTCTGATCCAATGGAGTTATAGTGGTGGTGGCCACAGGGGTGCTTCTCTCACTCCACCCTCAGCTTTAGGTGGTTCAGAACAGAGAAACTCTGAATGTTTGGGAGAAAGTACAAGAAGGAAACAGTGTTTTTGCCTGGTAATCCAGAGAATTATCCTGGATCCTGTCCAAGACCATTGAGGTAGTACCTCTATAAGACTTTGAGAAACACAGTGTTACTGGGCTTGGGGTGCCCACTAAAGCAGATACAGCTTAGGTCACAATATCCAAGTCCTTTCAAATATCTGAAAAGCCTTTCCAAGAAGGACAGCTACAAATAAGCCCAGACAGTGAAGACTACAATAAATACCTAACCATTCAATGCCCAGACACCAAAGAACATTTACTAGTATTAACACCATACAGGAAAACACGACCATACCACATAAACTAAATAAGGCACTAGGGATTGATCTTGGAAAAACAGAGATGTGTGACCTTTCGGACAGAGAATTCAAAATAGCTATGTTGAGGAAACACAAAAAAGTAAGATAACACACACAAAAAATTCAGAATTCTATCAGATAAATTTAACAAAGAGATTGAAATAATTAAAAAGAATCAAGCATAAATTTTGAGCTAAAATGCAACCAGCATGCTGAAAAATGCATCAGAGTCCTTTAACAGCAGAAATGAACAAGCAGATTAAATAATTGGTGGGCTTGAAGACAGGCTAATTGAAAATACACAGTCACGGAAGACAAAAGAAAATAGAATAAAAAATAATGAAGCACACCTAAAAGATCTAGAAAAGAGCCTCAAAACAGCAAATCAAAGAGTAATTGGCCTTAAAGAGGATGCAGAGAAAAAGATAGGGGTAGAAATCTTATTCAAAGGGTTAGCAACAGAGAACTTCCCAAACCTAGAGAAAGACATGAATATCCAAGTACGATAGGTTATAGAACACCAAGCAGATTTAATCCAAAGATTATCTCAAGGTATTTAATAATCAAACTCCCAAAGATCAAAGATAAAGAAATGATTCTAAAAGCTACAAGAGGAAAGAAACAAATGGCATACACTGGAGCTCCAATATGTCTGGCAGCAGACTTTCAGTGGAATCCTTACAGGCCAGAATAATGGCAAACATTATGAAGTGCTGAAGAAAACACCTTTTACTGTATAATAGTATATCTGGCAAAAAAAAAAAAAAAAATCATTCAAACATGAAAGAGAAATAAACAGTTTCTGAAACAAAGCTGAGGAATTTAATCAACATCAGCCCTGTCCTACAAGAAATGCTAAAGGGAGTACTTCAATCAGAAAGGAAAGGACATTAAGGAGCAAGAAATAATCACCTGAAAGTACAAAACTAACTAGTAATAGTAAGTACACAGAATATCATTACACTGTAACTTTGATGTGTAAACTACTCTTATCCTACATAGAAAAACTAAACAATAAATCAATAAAAAATAACTACAACTTTTCAAGACATATTCAATACAATAAGATACACTTAGAAACAACAAAAAGTTAAACACTGGGGGGGATGTTTAGGTGTAGAGTTTTTATTAGTTTTCTCTTGCTTGTTTGTTCATGCAAATAGTGTTAAGTTGTTATCAGCTTTAAAAATGGGTTATAAGAGTATTTGAAAGCCTCATGGTGACTCAAACCAAAAAATTTATAATGTATACACAAAAAATAAAAAGCAAAAAAAAAATAATATCACCAGAGAAAATTGCCTTCGCTAGAGAAAAACAGACAGGAAATAAATAAGGAAGAGAAGACCACAAAACAACCAGAAAGCAGACAACAAAATGGAAGGAGTAAGTCTTTACTTATCAATAATAACATTGAATGCAAATGGACTAAACTCTCAAATCAAAATATATAGACTGGCTAAATGGATCAAAAAAACAAGACCAATTGATCTGTTGCCTACAAGAAACACATTTCACTTATAAGGGCACAAGTAGACTGAAAATCAAGGGATGGAAAAAAATATTCCATGCCAATAGAAACCAAAAAATAGCAAGATTCGCTATACTTATATAAGACAAAATAGATTTCAAGACCAAAACTATAAGAAGAGACAAAGAAGGTGAATATATAATGACAAAGCAGTCAATTCAACAAGAAGATATAACAATTGTAAATACATATGCACCCAACACTGGAGGACACAAATACATAAAGCAAATATTATTTGAGCTAAAGAGAGGGTTAGGCCCTCATAAAATCATAGCCAGAGATTTCAACATCTCACACTCAGCATTAAATAGATTTTCTAGACCAAAAATCAGCAAAGAAACATCACACTTAATCTGCACTATAGACCAAATTGATCTAATAGATATTTACAGAATATTTCATCCAACAGCCTGAGAATATGTATTCTTTTCTTTAGTACATGGATGAGTCTCAAAGACATACCATATGTTATGTCACAAAATAAGTCTCAATACATTCAAGAAATTGTAATAAAATCAAGCATCTTATGTGACCACAATGGCATAAAACTATAAATTAATAATAAGAGAAATTTTAGAAGCTACGCAAATACATGGAAATGTACACAAATACATTAAACAATATTATCGTGAATGACCAGTGGGTCAACAAAAAAATTAAGGCGGAAAGTTTTAAAATTACTAAAACAAATGATAGTGGAAATACAACATAACATAACAAAACCTATGAGACACAGCAAAAACAGTACTAAGAGGGAAGTTTATAGCTATAAGTGCCTACATCAAAAAAGAAGAAAAACTTCAAATAAACACTCTAACATTGCATCTTAAAGTACAAGAAATGCAAGAAAAGATGAAATAATAAACATCACAGCAGAAATAAAATTGAAATAAAAATACAAAAGATAAACAAACAGTTAGTTTATGGAAAAGTTATACAACCTTTAGCCAGACTAACAAGAAAAGAGAGACGGTCCAAATACATAAAATAAAAAACAAAAAAGGAGACATTACAACTGTCATTGCAGAAATTCAAAGGATCATTAGCGGTTAATATGAGCAACTATATACCAATAAATTAGAAAACGGAGAAGAAATGGACAAATTTCTAGATACAAACAACCTACTAAGATTTCATCAGGAAGAAGTAAAAAACAAACAGACCAATAACAAGCAATGACATCAAAGTTGTAAAAGTGTCCCAGAAAAAAACAAACAAACAAAAAAAAAGCCCAAGACCTGATGGCTTCACTGCTCAATTCTACCATTTAATGAAGAATTTAATGAAGAACTAATACCAGTCCTACTCAAACTATTCCAAAAAGTAGAGGAGTGAATACTTCCAAATTGATTATGCAAGGCCAGTATGACCCTGATACCAAAACCAAAGACACATCACAAAAAGAAAACTACAAGTCCATATCTCTCATAAATACTGATGAAAAAAATGCTCAATAAAATACTAGCAAACCAAATTCAACAATATATTAAAAAGATCATTCGTCATGACCAAGTGGGAATTATCCCTGGCATGCAAGGATGGTTCAACATATGTATATTGAGCAATGTGATACATCACATCAATACAATGAAGGATTAAAACTATATGATTATTTCAATTAATGCTGAAAAGCATTTGATAAAATTCAACATCCTTCATTAAAAAACCCTCAAAAAACTAGAGATAGAAGTAATATATTTCAACATAATAAAATCCATATATGACAGACCCACAGCTAGTATCATACTGAATGGGGAAAAACAAAGTATATCCTATAAAATCTGGAAAACAATAAGGATGACCACTGTCACTGCTGTTACTCAACATAGTCCTCGAAGTCCTAGCTAGAGCAATCAGACAAGAGAAAGATATAAAAGGTATTAAAATTGGAAAGGAATAAGACAAATTATCCTTGTTTGCTGATGATATGATCTTATATTTAGAAAAACCTAAAGACCCAACAAGAAAATTATTAGAACTCATAAACGAATTCAGTAAAGCTACAGGATATAAAATCAACATACAAAAATCAGTAGCATTTCTATATGCCAACAGTGAACAATGTGAAAAAGAAATGGAAAAGTAATCACATTTACAATAGCCACCCATAAAATTGCAATAAATAACTAAGAATTAATTTAACCAATGAAGTGAAAGATCTCTATAATGAAAACTGTAAAACATTGATGAAGGAAATTTAAGAGAACATCAACAAATAGAAAATAGTCCATGTACATGGATTGGAAAATCAATATTGTTAAAATATCCATAGTACCCAAAGCAATCTACAATTTCCATGCAATCCCTATCAAAATACCAATGACATACTTCAAAGAAACAGAAAAAAAAATCTTAAATTTTATATGGAATCACAAAAGACACAAAATAGCCACAGTTATCCTAAGCAAAAGGAACAAAACAGGAGGAATCTGATTACATGATTTCAAATTTTACTACAGAGCTGTAGTAACTGAAACAGCATGGTACTGACATAACAACAGACAAATAGACCAAGGGAACAGAATGGAGAATTCAGAAACAAATGCACATACCTACAGTGAACTCATTTTTGACAAAAGTGCCAATAATATACGCTGAGAAAAATAGAGTCTCTTCAACAAATGGTGCTGGGAAGACTGGATATCCATATGCAAAAGAATAAAACTAGACCCCTAGCTCTTGCCGTATACAAAAATCAAATCAACATGGATTAAAGACTTAAATCGAAGACCTCAAACTATTAAACTACTACAAGAAAACTTTGCAATAATCTCTAGCACATTGGTCTGGGCAAAGA
>NW_016804767.1:64959-73461 GCF_001698545.2 Rhinopithecus bieti | reverse complement strand
AGAATGATGGTTTCCAGCTGCATCCATGTCCCTACAAAGGACACAAACTCATCCTTTTTTATGGCTGCATAGTATTCCATGGTGTATATGTGCCACATTTTCTTAATCCAGTCTGTCACAGATGGACATTTGGGTTGATTCCAAGTCTTGGGCAAAGACTTCTTAAGCAATCCCCACAAGCACAGGCAACCAAAGCAAACATGGACAAATGGAATCTTATCAAGTTAAAAAGCATCTGCACAGCAAAGGATAAAATCAGCAAAGTCAAATGACAACCCAAAGAATGGGAGAAAACATTTGCAAGCTACTTATCTGACAAGGGATTAATAACCCATTGTCAGGACTAATAATATATATCAGAAAATATAAGTAGCTCAAACAACTCTATAGGAAAAAAATCTAATAATCTGATTTTAAAATGGGCAATATATTTGAAGACATTTTTTAAAAGAAGATATACAAATGGCAAACAAGAATATGCAAAAGTGCCCAACATCATTGATCATCAGATAAATGCAAATGAAAGCTACAATAAGATATCATCATACCCCAGTTAAAATGACTTATATCCAAAAAACAGGCAATAACAAATGCTGGCAAGGATATGGAGAAAAGGAACCCTTGTACACTGTAAGTGGGAAAAAAAATTAGTACAACCATTTGGAGAACAGTTTCGAGTTTCCTCCTAAAACTAAAAACTGAGCTGCCATATGATTCAGCCATCCCACTGCTGAATATATAACCAAAAGAAAGTTAATCAGTATATCTAAGATATATCTGCAGTCTTATATTTTTGGCAGTATTGTTTACAATAGCTAAGATTTAGAAGTCACATAAGTATCCATCAACAGATTAATGGATAAAGAAAATGCATTGCATATGCACAATGCAGTATTATTCAGCCTCAAAAAAGAATGAGATCCAGTCATTTGCAACAACATGGATAGAACTGGAGAACATTATGTTGAGTGAAATAAGCCAGGCACATAAAGACAAACATCACACATTCTCACTTATTTATGGGATCTGAAAACAAAAACAATTGAACTAATGAACATAGAGAGTAGAAGGATGGTTACTGGAGACTGATAAGGGTAATGGGGGATTGAAAGGAAGTTGAGGATGGTTAATGGGTACCAAAAAAATAGAAAGAATGCATGAGACCTGCTATTTGATTGCACAACAGGATGACTATAGTCAATAATAACTTAACTGTGTAGTTTTAAATAACCCCATCTCCATGATGTGCTTATTTCACATTGCATGCCTGTATCAAAACATGTCATATACCCCATAAATATATATACATACTATGTATCCACAAATTTTTTTTAAATAATATGATTTTTTAGAAACCACAATGATGTATCATCTCATATTTATCAGGATGACTATTACAAAAAAGATGAAAGATAAAAAAGTGTTGGTGAGGATGTGGAGAAGAGGGAACCCTCATACCCTGCTGATAGGAATGTATAATAGTGCAGCCATTATGGAAAACATTATGGAGTTTCCTCATAAAATTAAAAATAGAATTATCGTATGATTCAGCAATCTCACTTCTGGGTATATATACAAGGGAATTAAAATTAGTATGTCAAAGAAATATCTGCACTTTAATATTCATTGCAGTTTTACCCACAATAGACCAGAAATTACATTTTGTTTTAATTTCAAATTCCCTAGTTCATTGCTGATACACAAAAAAAGCAATTGATTTTTGTACATTAACTTTGTATCCCACAACCTTGATATAATAACTTACTAGTTCCAGGAGATTTTGAGACTTTCAATGTAAACAATTACGGTCATCATCAAACAAATACAGGTTTAGTTCTTCCTTCCTAACCTTTATAAATTTTATTTCCTTTTCTTGTCTTGCTGCAAGTGAGGAGTTCCAGTACAATGTGGAATATGAGTTCCAAGAGGTGTTAGACTTACTTTGTTCCCGATCTTAGCAGAAAAGCATCTAGTTTCTAACCATTACATATTATGTTAGCTGTAGGTTTTTGTAGATGTTCTTTATGAAGTTGAGGAAAATCCCCTCTATTCCTAGTTTGCTGAGAGTTTTTATCATTAATGAATGTTGTATTTTGTCAAATTTTATTTCTCTGTCTATTGATATGATCACTTGAATTTTCTTCCCTATTGGTGTAATGGATTACATGAACTGTTGGCAAAAATTTTTAAATCTAATGTCCCATGATAGTGTAATGTTGATGAAGTTATTTTATATCAGGAAGCCATTAATCAGGTTTTCAAAATATGTTATACCATGGAAAATGCTAATTTATAATAAAAATGAAAAGAGAAATGTACCATGTGTGTATATAAAACACATAAATACAACGTTGTGTGTGTATACATGTTATACACGCACATATGTATGTATTAAGTTATCATTATTCACAGTAGTTATGTTCTGTAAGGTCACCACAAACACAGAATTAGCAAATACTCAGCAGAACTCCTAGGGAAACTAAAGAATTAGATTCCTGTGAGCCTCTAGTCACATTTTCATCAACCAATCAATACATGATCTTGTTTTATGTGTGTTTCTGTTTAAAGACAGCTTGTTTAATATATACTGTTGATTCATTTATGCAAAATTCATGGCCAACAGCTCCATAAATCATACCTGAACAAACTTTATCTAACACACATTTTCTCCTCAAGGCACATCACAGCTTTCTTGCACTTAGGAAAACATGACAGTGTTTCAGCACTTGTGGGCTATTTTAAACAACAAAATCTCCAAGAAAAGGCAGACAATTTTTAAAATGTGGCACATAATACATCGAAAAATGACATTTGTTTATAGTATAAGACTGAAACAGGAAGGAAAGGCATTGCATTGTTCAGGCTCAGCTTGGAATATGTGTTGGGTGACTCAGATTTTTTGCAACTCTGCATGACTGTGAATGACCTTAAAAGAAATGGAAGTGTTAATTTTGGGTTTACAAATAATTTTTAGTGAGTAAGGGAATTTCAAAATATGAAACCTATCAATAACGATAATCAATTGTGTGTATATATGTATATATACACACAGATATAATGTTTGTACATATATATTATGATTTAAATTGTATTAAAATGGAAAATAATATGTAACTAAAAGGAAATATATTAGGTTTATAGTAATGTTTATTACAGATGTTTAAGTTTATTCTTGACTTTCTGTAGTTTTTCAATTTTTATTGGGTAAGATACTCATATGCAAAGTCCCAACTACCATGGTAAGTTTACTAAACCAAAGTGTTCAGTGAACACTTAATTGTGTCACTTTCATACACATAAAATACTATGCAGCCTTTACATTAGAATATTTTTGATCATGTATGGTATGCTTATGATAAAATGTTAAAGGAAAAAGATATATAGACTACATATGTGTATATAAAATACAGCACAATTACATATAAACCTAGATGTATTTCCTTTATCGCCAGCATACACACACACACCCTGGATTCTCAAACTTTTTTCGAGAAATGGCTATCCAGTATATAGGTCAAATATTAAGCAGTGTTTCTCTCTGAAGGATTTAGAAAAATTACTATCTCTTTTCTCTAAACATTTCTATATTTCTAATCTCCTCAAAACGAGTATCATAACAGTCCTCTTAAAAATAGAAAAATATATATATACCATGCACTAGTAAACTAATCAAAATCTCAGAGATATAGGCACCATTTTTCTGCAACTTAAGATAAATATTCAAATTCTTTTCCAAGAAAACATTCAGTTTAGAACATTTCAGGTTAATAGTCTCTGCATTTCCAACCAATATTTTCTATAAATTAACATGGAATACTTTAATAATAATAAAACAAAAAGGAAAAGAAAAAAAAGAATTATATCTTGAGAATTGTACTATTATGTTAACAGAATGCAGACATGAATTTAAAACCTGAACTAATCTATGTTAGCCATTTCAACATGACATAAATTAGAGGAGGATATTATTCATATCTCTATTCCCATGAAAGATAAGGTAGGGTAAAGATGAGAAAAATGTGTGAGTATAAGTCATGTCAAAAAAGTAAGAGAAACTGATGGTGAAAAACATTTTGTTTTCATTGTGCTACATGCTGCCAACAAGTTAGCATGCATGAGTTTCCCTTGAAATAAATATTGGTTTTGAAGTATGCATAGTACATTTTATTGAAACATACTGGTATATTTGAGT
The DNA here is from genome assembly GCF_001698545.2 of Rhinopithecus bieti. NCBI lineage: Eukaryota > Metazoa > Chordata > Mammalia > Primates > Cercopithecidae > Rhinopithecus > Rhinopithecus bieti. The sequence continues at coordinate 69,269 of NW_016804767.1, read as the reverse complement.
GTGCTGAAAAGCTGTTTGTAAGCTATGCTATTAAATTATACAACACATCAAAGACAAAACAGCTTCTAAACAAATGTGCAAGCTTTTGTTAAAGCAAAACTCTTATTTAACTTTGGAGCATGGTAAATTTTACAATGGATTTGGTTCAACAAGATGATTTCTTCATTAAGACTTCTTTGTTTATGGTATAGAACCTTCTTCAGAGTCCCCACATAAACTTGAAGAAAGAATAAAAACTTTAGAAGCCCAAGACTCAGAACTTCTTGCGCTTCTAAAATCTGACAGCAAGAACTGAATAATGTGGTTTATGTAGCTTGCCTTCTGAAGTTAGGAAGGCATATATCATACAGATACTTCAAAAACAATTATTAAGATGTAAAACAGAGTAAAAATCAAATTATTAAGTGAAATAACATTAACACATTACTTCAGCTTGGACTGTTAGCATCTGTTATATATTCCAACAATATCCCTTCAGAGTAGTTGTCAAGTGTTTTCTTACTTTTAGTGTCATCTCTTGTTTTTAAGAAGTGTGATTATAAAGTAGTGTGACTATTTTAATCTAACATACTATATATCACTTTTCTCCTAATGAGCACCTCTTCCTTCAAATGAATCATTTTAAGATGCTACAGATTTCCTTCATTGCTGAAACCCTGCTTGGAACTCCTTTTTAGAATCTACCTCTGACACATGAAGAAGGTCATTGGAATATTTTATAGTCCCCCACTCCTTCAAAACCTTTTTACTATTTCTCAGCCAAATTTTCCACTCCACCAAGGAGATAATAATTGACCACTGTTAAGATTTAAAGGATGAAAACATAAACTTGATAATGCATATTAGTATTTATAGATATGGGAGAATCTCATTATACATTAAGTTTTAAAAGTCATTTATTAAATGCAATGTATAGTATAATATTTACATATATTTCCAAATTTTTATTCAAGGGATATTTATTGAACTTACTATGTGCCAGGCGGCGTTTATTGTTTAAGCAATAAATAAAACAACATCCTTGTCATTATAAAGCTTATGGTCTAGTGGCGGAGGCAGACATTAAAATATACATATAGTATATTGAGGATAAGTGACAGGTAAGGATAAGTGCTAGAAGGAAAAACAAAGCAAGTAGAGAAATAGGCAGAAGCAAGAGAAAGTGCTTTTTAAAATACAATAGTGGGTGACATTTATGCAGATACCTCAATGAAGTGAAAGAGCAAATCATGTGACTATCTATGGGTAGAACCTTGCTAATAGAGGGAACAACAAGCTGAAGTCCCCAAAGCTGAATCATGCTTGAGTTTGAGAAGCAGCAAAGAGGCCAATAAGACTAAAATGGCATAAGAGGAAGAATGATAACTGATGAGACAATAAACAGAGGCAGGAGTCACATGGACTTCACAGACCATGTAAAAGAGGGTGAATTTATTGGAAGTGTTATGGGAAGTCATCAGACATTTTGAATAGGTAAAAGGATGACCAGATCAACATTCTAAAATGATCACTCTGGATGTTGGGTGAAGAATAGACTGTAGAGCAGCTGGATATTATTGATATGCTCCAGGCAGGATATCATGATGGTTTGGACAAGGATGGTAGTAATGTTGAAGACAGTGAGAACTGGTTAGATTTGAGAAAATTTTTGAATGTAGAACTAACAAGCTTTGTATATATGTACATCAATAGATGCTAACAAAATATTCAAAATATTAATAGTTAATAGCTATGAGTTTTGGAGTTATAAGTGATCTTCAGTTTCTTTTCCATGTATTTCTATACTAGTTGATGATTTGTTTCCATTGGCACCAAAAAAAAAATTGTTTTATTTAGGGGTAGGGTGGGGCAGGGTACTTAATAAAAAACTCAGCCCCTGAAGCCAACTTACAAAAATACAGTGCCAAATAATTGTAGCCATTTGGTAGTTGAGGTAACTGCCACCAGAATCACAACTGGGGGTACCCTGCTAAGAAGGGGTGAACATTGGATGGTAAGACAGGTCAGTCCAAGGAAAACTCAGATCCTGAGACCATGCAGGCTTCCTGGGCTATGGCAGACCACTGGGGAAGAACTCAACAGTTATTACAGAAAGGGATCCTGATAAGAGGGCAGAACATTCTGGGAGCCTGACAACAAACAATAAGCAGAAGTTAAGGCTTGAAGCATGGGGAATATTCAGTGGCAGGCAATATTTTCTAACAAAATAGTGTTCCTCAGTTTTAGAGGAATATGGCAATAGGCAGAGGCCTTAGAAGGCAACTGGTGGCATAGGAAAATATAGCAGAAATAGAAGGAATCAATCTTCACCAAACCCATGAGAAGCATGATAACTCTCTGTCCCAAGCCAAGCCACTAATGCAATGGAAGAACAACAGTTGCTCTATAGAAGGTAAATTTCCTTTATTGACAACCATCACAATCTAGCCTAATGGTTCCATTATTCTTTTTCTTTTTTTTTTTTTTTTTTTGAGACGGAGTCTCACTCTGTCGCTCAGGCTGGAGTGCAGTGGCACAATCTCGGCTCACTGCAAGCACTGCAAGCTCTGCCTCTCAGGTTCACGCCATTCTCCTGCCTCAGCCTCCCGAGTACCTGGGACTACAGGTGTCTGCCACCACGCCCGGCTAATTTTTTGTATTTTGAGTGGAGACGAGGTTTCACCCTGTTAGCCAGGATAGTCTCCATCTCCTGATCTGGTGATCCGCCTGCCTCGGCCTCCCAAAGTGCTGGGATTACAGGCGTGAGCCACCGCACCTGGCCAGTTCCATTATTCTTTAACCCTTAAAAACACAGAGAGGGCTGTCTCATTTGCAAGACTAGTTGAAACAGATATGTTTCCAAGAGGGATAAAGAACGGCATTCATTTCAGGTCTTCACATGCACACCACACCATGCTCACCCACCAGCAGTCTTTCCCCAGTATGACATAAAACACAAACACAAGCCTACACTATCTACTAATTAGATCCTATTCTGAAATCTTGATTCTAAATTCCTTAATAATGAGAGACTTGCCTCATTCATCTTTATATCCTCAGTATATAGAGTGTCCAGCTCATAGTAGGTATTCCATAATTAGCTCTTGAAAGAAGGAATAAATGAATGGATAAACTGATATCATGGAAATTCTGCTCGGTGACGTTATGATGACATTGTATTTATATTACATACTTGCATATAAGTTTTATATTCATCTTCATAACATCACCTGCCCAAACTTGTTGAAATTCTGACTGGAAACGTAACCTGTACAAATGTCAGCTAATCCAGCCGAATTGTTTTCTAAGTGCTGCCTATAATTTTACACATGTTGATACTAATCATCTTGAGCCAACCCTGTACTCAGCAGTTTCTCAAGGCTGATCTGAATCAGCAGTTTCTTTCTAGAGACATAACACTGTTCCTTCCTTCCAGAGGCACGGTGTAGCATTTTCTACCTGAAATAAGTGACTGAAAACCAAGGGAGTGTAGTGGAAACTAATGGACCATTTATCAAATTCTAGTATTATCAGAAGATGCACTGACTGGACAGGACATCAAAAGACCTAGGTTCTGGCCCTAACTCTGTCACTAAATAGCACTCTAACCCTAGACAGGTCACTTTCCCTCTCTGTGCTATCATTTCCCAACTTGTAAAATATGTATGTAGAGCCAGGGGCCCCATGATGCCATATTTGGCTTTAAGATTGCATAAGGTCTATGAGGACAGGAATCTGACATCATGGATGCTGGACAAAACTTTTTGAATGAAGGGGCAAAGGAGCATCTAAATACAATAAAAACTATAGACAATGTTTCTCCCCACAAAGTAGAAAGGGCCTTAGTGAACGAACACAGAGAAAGAGTCTAAACATATTCATAACTGAAATGCAAGCACTTGTACTTAAAAAGGAATTTCAATGGGGACTCAAGTTATGTCTATCAAAATTCAGTCACACATCGACTATACATGAAAAATAGCTCCCTGACCAAAAGGTATAATGAATAAAGGACAGGAGTCTTCCCTAAAGCATATGGGGTGAGGTTCTACTACTTGATTAAGATGAATATGTCTTGTATAAAATTAGGTACTTCCTTAGTGATATTTAGTTAACACTTTAAAACCTGGGGGCACCATATAGTTCAAAAGAGTAATGTTTTATTTAATCCAATTAAATGTTCCCTCAGATGCCTCTAAATTATTCCTGTGGAATTTTTCAATCCACTATCTTCAGTCTGAAAATACTTTTGTATAGTCAAAACTACTTCTTCAAACTTTCCTTTCCTCCCTCAAACGACAATTCATAGCCAACTACAATAACAGTAAACA
>NW_016804767.1:61351-64630 GCF_001698545.2 Rhinopithecus bieti | reverse complement strand
AATTATTTTTATTATAATTAATAATTTTATAAAATTATTACTGCAATTTTGATTATTACAATCATTTATCAAAATTATTATTACAAATATTCATAAAGTATTTACAATCCATATATTTCTAAGCATTTCAGATACATCATTTTATTTAATGCTCACAGTGACCCTATAAATTAGCTATCACTATCACCATTTTACAGATGTGCAAATGAAGCTCAGGAGGGTTAAACAACTTGCCCAAAGTATTCATAGCTCATGAGAAACACAGCTGGGACATAAATCCCGGCCTCACTGACTGCAAAGTCCAAGCTCTTATCCTTTACGTTACATTGTTCAATAGCACACTGGTGTTGGACTGTTATTCTTACCATAAGTGTTCATTGAATACTAAGTGCTGGGTACTGTGCTACATGTGGAAATAAAATAGTGGGCAAGATAGAACCTCTCTCATGGTGCTTATACAGTAGCACTGAAGACAATTAAACAAGCAATAACAGTGTGATAACTGTTATGATGGTGATTTAAGAGGTTGTGGGAGATCACAAAGCAAATCCCTTTTAAATGGAGATTCAGCAGCAAAACTCACTTCTTGGTTGGATAAATATGCCTCAGTTTTGTGTATGCATCAATTTCTGTAGCAACTGACTTAATGAATTAAACAGTTACTTTGCGTAGGTGATGTTGTGGAGGTGAATGTACAACTTATATGCAAGTATGTAATATAAACACGATGTTCTTGTAACATCACCAAGTAGAATTTTCAGTGATATCAGATTTATTCATTCATTTATTCCTTCTTTCAACAAATAATAATCACAAACACAGGGGAGGGTTTTCTTAACTCTAATTTTCATTAGATAATTAACATTTGCCTGTCCCTCAGGATGACTCTGGAAACCATTCTCCTGCTAGACAGTTCCTACAATATATGATTAATGAATGGAGGTTTTGGTAATTATTTCCTTTCTTAGAAAATCCTAGTAACGTTATGTACATAACGCTAGTGAAATATGTATATGAACCTGAATGCATTTATTATCTGAAATATCAAATTAAATTTCATAAATATTACCAAAATCACAGGAACCTTCAAAAAGACAAGGGTAACATAGATGATTCTCTTTGATAATATCTGAAAAATCTACTGTAATGATAAAACTTCCTTTCTAATTTCATTTAGATGCTTGAAATGCCCATTTTGGTTGATATATGTGGAAATATATATATTTGGCTACCTGGTCCACGAACCTGATAAGGCAGAATCTATCTTGTAATCATAATAAATATTATAACAATGGCTACAATTCTTGAACACATAATGTGTGTCAGGCATTGTGCAATGTACTTTTTAAGTGTAATCCATTTGATCCTCACAGTTAAGAATTATTATCTCCATTTATCAGATTGGAAAACTGAAATTTAGAAAGATGAAGTAACTTACCCAGTAATCTGGATCTGAACCCAAGGAGCCAGAATATAGAGCCCAGAGTCTTAACCACTGAAGGCATTGGTAAGCACTTGTAAAGGACTTAGCATAGCGCCTGCACTTAGTAATTTGCTGAGGATCACACAAGAGGAGTTGCTCCTTGTACACAGACTAGACGCAACATTGAAAAGGACAGCTGAAAAGGCAAACTTCAATCTTTCTCTCTCTCTCTCACTCTCGCTCTCTCTCTGCCCCCCAAACCCCGCCACCTTTTCATCTAGCTCAATACCTCACCATGCTCCACTCAGCCCCAATTCTAGGATCCATGCTATTTTCCAAGACACTCATCCTCGTTGATTCCCCACTTTCCCAGGCTGTCATTATGATCCAACCTCCACCACCACTTATTAGAGATCTGCAACCTTATTTAAATAAAATATAAAATTACTCTTAAGAATGAATTTTAAAATGAGGGGGGAAATGTTGGGAAATTCTGTTGCATCCATTTTCGGTCCTCCAGATCTTTCCTATGGAATGCGTTCTTCACCCTAAGGGTGCTATGGATGGTTTGTGAAGAATCAAGTGCAACTATGTAGTTATTAGGTTGCTGCAAAAGTAATTGCGAGTTTTTCGATTGAAAGTAATAAGGATCTGTATTTTTTTTCTGGAGGGGGGTAAGTAAAGTACATAGCTTTCATCAGATTAAAAAAGGGGCCTATGTTATAAAAAGGAAAGCATCTTTTTGTATAAATTATGTTTAAATCTTAACTAGAATTCTTGTCATATACACAGCATTCCCCTACTGTATTTTCAGTCTCTACCACAACTCTGGTCCAACTCCGAAGGCACTTCCTCACCCTACGTCCCTCAGACAGCCTCTTTCCTGACTCTTGTCCTGCCTGCTTTCCTGCCAGAATTTGCTGATAACTCCCAGGGACAAGCTCTGTCTGTGGCAATCAAAGGGATGGAGAAAAGTGCCTGAATTCACAATTCTCCAGCCCCACGTGGCATGCCAGCTGCAGTCTGTGCAGACCTATTACAGCAAAAGCTGTGTTATCTGGCACTTCTCCAACACAAAAGAACTGGAAACCAGCATTTCTAAAATGCCCTAATATAAATCCCCAACCTAGTAACTGAAATTGATGCCATTGAAATTCAGTTACAACGACACAACCCTTTGAAAGAGGCCTGATCAAAATCCAAAGCTAAAAGTTGTCTCTGATAAGTTGAGCTAAGCAGCATAAACCCAGCAGGCAGAAGAAAATCTAGCCCTGAAACTTTAGATTGAAACAAAACAAAAACAAAAACCAGGAGACAGTAAAGATATTTAAAATACTAAATGAGAGTGGGAACTAAGAAACTAGAGGCAGTTGTGAAATCTTGAAAAGTACCTTAGTCTTTAAAATGATTATAATGACTATCTAGAAATGTGGAAACTTACATAACACATGATATTAAGTGAAAAACCAGGGTATACAGTTGTTATGATCACAACTGTAGAAAGGTATATGCATGTGGAAAAAGGATGAGAAAGGATATATGAGAGTAAAATCATTTTAAATTTTAAAGTGCTTGGACTCAGGACAATGTTTTTATCCTTTTTAAAATCTATATATTGTGACTCGCATCATGTGTTTACTATTTAAAGAGAGAAAGAGGCAATATCCCCAAATAAAAAAAGAAGTACTAAAAGTCGTTAAGCTCAGAGAAGCAATTTATAGAAAACTACATGTAAAGTTGCATCTAAATCATTATGTTGACTATATCTAGAGACTAAATCTATTTTATTCCAATCAAAACTACAGCACTTAAAATATTGAGAACATAAAAGAAAAACAAGTTTTTCAAGTCCCTGG
>NW_016804767.1:58920-60862 GCF_001698545.2 Rhinopithecus bieti | reverse complement strand
GTCCTTTGTAGGGACATGGATGCAGCTGGAAACCATCATTCTTAGCAAACTATCACAAGAAGAGAAAACCAAACACCGCATGTTCTCACTCATAGGTGGGAACTGAACAATGAGATCACTTGGACTCGGGAAGGGGAACATCACACACCGGGGCCTATCATGGGGAGGGGGGAAAGGGGAGGGATTGCATTGGAGTTATACCTGATGTAAACGACGAGTTGATGGGTGCTGATGAGTTGATGGGTGCTGACGAGTTGATGGGTGCAGCACACCAACATGGCACAAGTTTACATATGTAACAAAGCTGCACGTTATGCACATGTACCCTAGAACTTAAAGTATAATAATAATAAAATTTTAAAAATATATTTATGGAGTTTGAACTATACACTTAGCTCTGTGAAATGACAGAGAAATAGATTTAAATGGCGAATATTTGCCAGCTCACCCCGCAAGGTCCCATTCACCTGAGTATCTCTCTAGCGACTGCCTGCCTCCAGACTCCCCTTCAGTGCAGTGTTGGTTTTGCCTTCCTATCCCTGCCTCTCAAAACCTGCTTTTACCTGACATCAATTTTTATTTACCACATGGTAATTCTTTGGTAAATTCAAGTAGAAGTCAATGGGATTTTTTAAATCTTTACTGACAACCACACCCCACACTCATTCTCCCTATTTTGACCTTCCAGCTCAGTGCTGGGCAAAGTGGGAAAAGAAACTGTTCATAGTAGGCTCAGATCATCAAGATTCAATATCCAGACTCTCTTTATTTCCCTCTAAATTATTTGTATGCAATTCGGGTCACGACCAGGAGGTTAATGGTTGACTGGGTTTATTTATGGTCAAGGATCCTTATAGGAATGACAAATGAACCTGAGACTGCAATTTACTTATGTTTTTACATAAGACATACAAGTTAATTATTATACTTTGCAACTGTAACAAACTCTAGTTACTCAATGTAGCAACTGATAAATTTAGAGCAACATTGCAAAAAATATAAATGTTTAATCTAGTCTTTGATGGATATCATCCTGACATTAGTAAAATAATTATTCCTGAATCTTAGTCATTCGAAATTCATTTTATATCTGAGCTCCAGTTCCCTCGTCTGGAAAATTAGAATGTTGTTACCTACCCCAGAAGGAGTACATGGAACCAAATGATCTGAGGTCCCTTCCAACTCTAAAGTATGGAAGAGTATAATAAGACAAAAGACAACTATGTTTTAAAATAGTTTTGCAGTGATTTCTCCAAATAGGTGCATAATAATTACTTACTCAATGTTTTGGTGATGAGAAAGACAACAAATGCAATTAAAAGTATCCCTTACTTGCAGAAGAGTTTTGTGCACAAGGTCACGTCTAGGTTCAAAGCATCTGGTATTGACTCCAGAACTTAGTCCTGTTAGATTTTGGTGTGTTTGTGTGTGTGTGTGTGTGTGTGTGTGTGTGTGTGTGTGTGTGTGTGTGTATTGCTCTAGCCTGAAAAGCATATTTTCAAAATTTCTACATAATATAAAAATATAATTTCCAAAGATGCAATGAAATACATATGCCTCCCCACCTCCCTCAAAAAAAAAAGTTCTTTTTTCTAGATGATAATGCAAACAGCTTCCATGGAAGACACCTGTCCCCAGGGAGGAAACCTGTACCCAACATCTGTAAGTTCCCATTACCAGGTTAAGCTATAAGTGAATGAAAGTAGAGTTCCAAGAAATACCATGTTTCGAGCTTTTAGGAAAAATTGAAGGAATCTACAAAGTTTATCCCGGTTTATCCCAAGCCTCATGTTTGTCAATCGTTTTGACTAATAATAGGCACCAAATTTCTGCCTTTGGCTGCTAGTTTAGCTACTATCATTTATATAGCAAGTTTGGGTTGTTAAAGACCATTGATCTTCTTTTCTTGCTCTAGTTTTTTTTTTTTTTTTTTTTTTTTTTT
>NW_016804767.1:30939-58588 GCF_001698545.2 Rhinopithecus bieti | reverse complement strand
TTTTTTTGGACACAGAGTCTTACTCTGTCACCCAGGCTGGAGTGCAGTGGCATGATCTTGGCTCACTGCAACCTCCACCTCCCAGATTCAAGCAATTCACCTGCCTCAGCATCCCGAGTAGCTGTGACTACAGGCACGCACCACCATCCCCAGCTAATTTTTGTATTTTTTACTACAGACAGGGTTTCACCATGTTGCCCAGACTGGTCTCGAACTCCTGACCTCTAATGATCCGCCCACCTCGGCCTCCCAAGGCACTGGGATTACAGGCATGAGCCACTGCACCTGGCCTCTTGCTCTGATATTAATGTTTCCTCTTTTAGTGAGAAGTAGCAGAAATGTGCCCAGGGTGATCACCACCAACAGCTAAAAGAGTAGGCAGATGAGCAGTGAAAATAAGTTAATATACCTGGTGGTGGGTAAGTCAACTGCATTTTGAAGAAAGCTTTTCTTAAAAATGTCATGTGCTATATGTCTTAATATATTATAGCATGTACCAAGAAAAATTATAAATAACTTACAATTATAATATTCTATTTCATTTCCACCAGTATTTGGCAAGTAATAAATATGCAATAAACTTGATATCTTTTTGTTGAGAACCTACCATTTCCAAGGATGTGATGTTTATTATAAGTCTTAGAATATGAAAGTTTGTTTACATATATACACACACATACACACAACCATCCCACATTCTGCTCACCAGTTTCTCAATGCCTCATAAATCTAAACCAGGGATTATAAAGGTGCAACCCATAGGGCAAATCAGCCCACAATCATCTTCTGTTTTCGTTACACTTACACAGTATTGCTTAAAATTTTTACATAATTGCCAGTGTTTAACATGAGGGAAATTGTCTTGTGAAATCTGTAGCTCTGGTCTCACAGGATTACATGGTCTGGAGCTGCAAAGAAGTTGCCCTCTTTGGATGGGGCATGTGTTCTTCAGTTTGCCAGCCTCTACCTGGTCCCCATACACAGCTAAGTTTTTGTCTCCTGATCTAAACATTATCGTCATTTTTATGACAAATTCTTTCCCTCTCTTTAATGTACCTGGCTTAGAAGTTGACAATCAGGCAACTGAGTGCTTTGCCTAAGTCAAACCACAGGAAAAAAAAAAATCAGTACCTAGAAATACTCTTTGGTTTGACCTATATCAGAGGTATTTGCACTTTTCAGTGGTCATTATCTTAGCCCAGATCCCTTTCTCCATCACCTGGATTAGTAGAGTAGTCTTCTAGTGTTTTCCTGACATCCACACCCTTCACGTCTTCTTCTGACCTGCTATCTGAGTTTATTTTTCAAAAGCAAACCTGATTCTGCCTCTCTCCTATCAAAAACCTCTGCTAGCTAGTGCAGCTATACATTTGATAGAATAAAATCTGAACCCCTCAGCAGAGCAAATATACGTAGCAGGTATGAATTTTAACAGTCTTCATTCTGGAGATTGTAAAAATATAAGTTTGTTGTTTTATAACATCTAAATCACTCTTAAGAGGCCACATTCCATCAGAAAGCAAAGACCTCAGTTTAGCCAATTTCAGTTACTCATGGATTTTCTCAGTCATTTTAGGTTTAAACACAGTAGAGGATTTTCACCTCTGTATGCTCTTCCACTTTGTTCTGTGATCAATCTAATTCCAGGGGGCTTACAAATCTTCATGAAATAGAGGCTGCAAAGATAAGTCCCATATACATATCTACCCTCTATCAAATGTGGAGTATATAATCCTAATCAAGTTTTTGACTGTCATCCCCTCTCTATGCTAGCATCTGTTGACTTAGAAATCTTCCGATCTGGGCCGGGCTTAGTGGCTCATGCCTGTAATCCCAGCACTTTGGGAGGCCAAGGTGGGTGGATCTCCTGAAGTCAGGAGTTCGAGACCAGCCTGGCAAAGATGGTGAAACCCCGTCTCTACTAAAAATACAAACATCAGCCTGGCATAGTGGCGCAGGTCTGTAATCCCAGCTATTCAGAAGGCTGAGAAAGGAGAATTGCTTGAACCCAGGAGGTGGAGGTTGCAGTGAGTTGAGATTGTGCCACAGCACTCCAGCCTGGGAGACATAGAAAGATTCTGTCTCTGGGGGAAAAAAAAAAAAAGATAAAAAAGAAATCTTCCCATCTGACCTCATCTGGTCTTGTGGTTCAAGCCTCTTTCCATTGTGGTGTCCCCTTGTCATGATTGACAGGGCCCTCCAGGTCTGCGTGCTCTCAGTGGCCTATAGGAAAACTGATGGTTGCTTACTACTCCAGGTCCCATTCTAAAACATTTGCTATGCATTTTAAACTATTTGTTCAGTGTCTGTCTTTCTCACTAGGAGAATAATGCTAAATTTTGGGTATATATTGTGCCTTGTTCACAAAATGGTTGGTGAATGAATAAATGTTGCCTCACAACTTGGCTTCCCCTGACATTTCTGGTTTCTTCTACATACACAAACAGGCACAGACAGATGAAATACAGGGTGCTATGGAAGGACTTAATAGGAAATACTAATTTAATCTGACTTTTATCAGGTCTATCTGACGAAGTGATATTTAAGCACTGTCCACATCCTCATTTTTTAGAATCTGTGAATATGTTGCTTTATGTGAAATTAAAAATTCCAGACTCCAATTCACTCTGCCAAAAGAAAAATCTAAGCTGAAAGCTGAGTCATACAAGAAACTGACTTTCCTTTTGTTCCTAAGCAGATAGCTACAGATAAAAGGTTAAATATCTCCACAGGTAGTTACTCTCTCTGTTCGCCTTATCTTATGTAAAGTGCTGATTTACTGATAGCCAGATGAATACATAATTGATTCTTTCCCTAGCTGGTCCTTTTCTTTTCCAACTTGCGGATTTGGTAATGTGACCATATCCTCCCTCTTTTCTCTCCAGCCCACTCTCCCCCTTTAAATTTTGAAACCCTCAAAATTTAAAGGTTTCATTTTGGAGAAAGGTACAAACCACAGACTGTTTCTGTAATTCCATGTTTATTTCTTCTGGGCATGTCCTTAACCTTGGCAAAATAAACTTCTAAATTGATTGAGACTTGTCTCAGCTACTTTTTGGTTTACAGTTACATTGCAAAAAGTACTTTACAAATATGATTAAAGTTAAGGATCTTGAGGAGTTTACCTGGATTATCCCAGTGGCCCCAATTGAATTGCATGGGTCCTTAAAGGTGTAAAACCTTTCCCAGCCTGTGATCAGAGACAGATATGATGAGAAAAGAAAGGCCAGAGAGATGTGATGTTGCTGCCTTGGGAAGGGGGCCTCTAGAATCTGGGAAAAAAACAAGGAAACAGTTCCTTAGAGCCTACAGAAAAGAACACAACCTGCTGACAACTTGATTTTAGCCCAGTTACCTTCAAAACTGGAAAACATAAAATTTATGTTGTTTTAAGTCACTAAGTTTACGGTCATTTGCTATGGCAGCCATAGAAAATGATTATCATTCCCCTATTACCCACTCCTGCTGCTGCTTCAAACAGGGTTGTTCTGCATTTATATCTTTTCCCTACTAGAGTTCTGTATAAAAGTTCATTTGAGGTTAGGATTCCAGGATGACCTGCCTAATTCTCTCAGACATGCCTTTACACCTTTCCTCTTGCTGTTGCCTCTATCTAGACTCCTTTACCCCCAGCCATTGGAGTTCACTCAGCATTCTTCCAGTAACCTTTCAAGAACCAGCTCAGGTGACACCCTTTTTCTAACTGTCTCTGACATTACTACCCCATTTTACCCCAGGCAGAATTAATTGCTCCTTCTCTAAGTTTCCATTATGATTCATACATGCTTTTCTTATTGAACTAATTATAAATCAATAATTTCTTAGAGACAGGGATCCTGTCCACCTACATCTTTTAAACAAAACATCCAGCTGAGTGTCTGACACATGGTAGATACTTCTCTGACCACCATGTCTAAGTGAGATTCTGCTTATTGTATTTTCAGTCACAGTCTGTGTTTCTTTCTTACAACAACTTACAATTCTGTACTTACTTCTGTATTGATTGTCTTCCCCACCACATTAAGTTTGAGGACATGTCAGCCCTGTATATTGTGGTATCTATAGTATCTGCCACAGTGCCTGCCGTCAGTGTGGGCTATTAATAAGAATTTAGGTAATAAATACATTGCTGAATGCATGTTTGCTTAACTTCATTAGCATCTGGGAGAATGGGATCTAGTTGCAGAGCTAATCCTAACCATAACTGTTGAAAATTGCAGAAAGAGACTTGCAGCAAAGGATCCCAGAGATCAGGTCCAGCCACCCTCTCTCAAATCACAGTACCCAACCCCACACTTGCTAATAGGAATAGCCAGGCCTCATCTCACTGAAACAGCTGCTTACTCCCAAGGGAGTGAATAAATGGAGTCCTGGCACACAGCTCTGAAAAGGTGCCAACTTGTAATACAATTTGTCACTGTATATTGGAGGCATTTACTTGAAAATTATTAGTACCTTTCTGTGCATGAAAAGTGACCAAATCAATAGCATCCCTATTGAGATTGATATCTTTGTTTCCCAAAACTCATCAGAGAAGATGTTTTCAATTTCAGTGGTAAAATCAATATGCTGAGCAAACATCCATATTGCATATTGGGTGACTTTTATTGAGTATGTTAGTCTGGTAACTAACGGGTTGCCACAGACAAAGTGTTCATATCCACTAATAAGAAAATCCTAGTCAGAAACATGTTCCCTTTGAGGATGCTTTATAATGCAAACACACCTAAGTGTTTTAGATAGATAATTCTTCGGAGTTTGTTTTTCCTCAACCAAAGCTAGCCTCATAAGAAGGCAAGATACATAGCATCATATAGTGTGATTTAAGGAACATTGTGAAGACATGCCCTCAAAAATATCTCTCCCACTGTTAGTACTAGTGGCAAGTTTACCAGTTAACAATTACTCCCCTAGATTACAGCCATACACACACCATCCAGTTAAAATTCAAATATCTGAAAAAGGAAGCTGTAGTCCTTAACTGTGAATAAGGTGATATGATTCTTGATTTTAAACAGACTTTATATAGAAGAAACAAAGGAAAACATAAGAGTTGGAAGAAAAGTGTGAGTGTTTTTATATATCATTGGGATGGGGGGAATTTTAATTGTGCACAACATCCAAAGAAGAGAAGTAAATATCGAGGTGGGAGGGTTTTCTGCAGTGAGGGTAAGGTATCACTGCAGGTAAACTTGCCTAATTTCAACCTGCTCTAAGAACACCAGACTTAAACATTTCCTCTCATTAATATTGATATGGCTTGGCTCTGTGTCCCCACCCAAATCTCACATTGAATTATAATCCCCACGGGTCAACAGGTGGAGGTAATTGAATCACGGAGGCGGTTTCCCCCATGCTTTTCTCATGATGAGTGAGTCTCACAAGATCTGATGATTTTATAAGGGTCCAGCATTTCCCCTGCTTGCACTCATTCTCTCCCCTCCTGTCCTGTGAAGAGGTGCCTTCTGCCATGATTGTAAGTTTCCTGAGGCCTCCCCAGCCATGTGGAACTGTGAGTCAATTAAACTTCTTTTCCTTATAAATTGCCCAGTCTCAGGTATTTCTTCATAGCAGTGTGAGAACAGACAAATACAAATATGTTTGTCACATAGGAATGTCTTCTCCGGGAAAATAGCAAATCTCTTTCTGAAATGAGTCTCTCATGCTCGATAGAGCTTAGGCCAAGGCCATCCCTCAAAAACGTTGTAAAGCTGCTCATGATTTTATAAGTTTCTCCATCAGCCCTGTTCTGGGCTCTCTCACCTAGGCAGTACTATTTTTTTCTATCTTTATTTGAACTCTTAGGAAAGGATTTAAAGGCTCTGGAAGCAGTCATCTACTTGTCTTTATATCTGATTGTGGAATAATAATAGAACTTATACCTGACTGTGAAATAATAATAGAACTTGATGCCTATTGAAGATATGTGAGGCATTGGGGAATTGCTGGAAGGGAATTAGGGATAGAAATAAGGATTTAGATAGATAGAAAACTTGCCCAAAATTTCTGAAATTAGACAGTCATCACCTTAATCTAATGGCCAATCTGAGCTTCACTACTTCACTAATGGTGGGACACTTTCTTGATGCAACATAACATACAGTATCCAACATTGCCGATAATATAATCTTGTCAAAAATGTTTGGCTTGAATCTAAGCAAGCCTTTACATCCAATTTTCAGTTTACAGGAAATAAAGGGAATAGGGAAATCAGCTAAACAGCACTTCCAAGAAGCCTAGAAAATGACTGGCCTAGTCTCTTCAGAAAGTTCTTGTAGTGGAGAGGAAATTGTTCTAGATTAAAAGATAGTTATCACAACAATCAGATCCAACATATGGTCCTGTATAAAATCCTGGTTTGGACAAGCAAACAAAAATGTAAGGAATATTTTGAGGATCATCAAAATTTGAATATGCATGGTATTGAACAATATTTAAGAATTATTAATTTTTAGATGTGCTAGTGTTATTTTGACTCTAAAGGGAAAATATTCCTATTTTTAGAGATGCATACCAAAATACTTAGGGTTAGAATGCAATAGTGTCTGTGTGCTTCATCATAAAACAAGATCCTGAAAGTATACCATACTGATTATTACCTATTCTACCTGTGCTTAAGAACAATAAAAAATGATCCAAAATTTGGCCAGATATTTCCAATATAGACAAGAGATCATGACTTGAGCTTTGCTATACAAAGGATCCTTACACACTCCTAAGCTGCACTGAATGAAGGGCATAATGATACTTTTGAATTAGCTTGCAAGAAATATTCCACCATTTGTATTTCTGTGCAGATATTCAACAGACTAAAAAATGGGACATTCTATTTCTCTAATTCTGTTTATCTAAACCGGTCTAGTTTAACTAGTTTAACTAGACCAGTGGTGTGTTCAGATATGCTGACAATCAATAGAATTTAAAAGGCAGAATATTAAAACTCAGAGTCCATGAACAACTATTTGAAGATGGATGCTTCCGAAAACAAGAAGCAAAGACAAGATTTATGGCCAATGCTACCAAAGCACAAAGTTCCAATTAGATAGAACTTAATAAGACTCACTAGAGGCTGAATGGTATAAAGTTGCATAGGCCCTGAAGCCTACCAGAATCCTGTATTTGAATCCCAGTTCTGCTACTTCTAAGCTGTGTTCTCAGGGCAGAGAGTCAGTTTTTTGAATCTTCATTTCTTCAGCT
Source organism: Rhinopithecus bieti (assembly GCF_001698545.2). Classification (NCBI taxonomy): domain Eukaryota; kingdom Metazoa; phylum Chordata; class Mammalia; order Primates; family Cercopithecidae; genus Rhinopithecus; species Rhinopithecus bieti. The sequence continues at coordinate 51,391 of NW_016804767.1, read as the reverse complement.
ATAATTAATGTGCGTTTGCCCCATAGGGTCATTGTGTGGATTAAATGAGATAATGTACATGAAGTGTTTAGCACAGGGCCTGAGACATACTCAGCACCCAATAAATGGAAGCCTTTTTTTTTTCCTATCTCTAAATCAATTGTTTTACAACACTGGTCTATTGATGGATTTGGGGGAATCTATTATCTCTATGAAATTGAATGTAGAATTTTGTGAACTCTCATTTTATCAAGACTCTTTGTTTTTATCAGGTTTTCAGAGGTCCACAACTGACTCAAATATTTAACACTCACTGTTTAAGAAGTATTTTATTAATTAATCAATTCCAGATTTAATTAATCAATTCCAGATATGTGATGTGGCTGTATTGATTATGGCAACTGATTTCAACAAATTATATATATCCTGTCAAAATGTTTTTATCACCTCTCCCACCAACACTTAGTTTTGTTAGTTATCACTAGCCAAGGGAAAACAAAGACTGATGAAAGGTCAAACAGAAGCCCATTCTTGGGAGTAGGTCCAGCAAGATTGTACAAAAAGGGCAGTAATATATTTTTTCCTGTCTAATCCTTGTTGGCTTTAGAGACTGAAGCCCTGATTAATGCCTTGTTATAACATTTTAAAAGTTCAGCTTATGAAATGGAGGTACCAAGACTAGGTATATATTAGAGAGACTACTATTGGACATGAAAATAGAATAATAATTTTCTGGAATGTACACATTACCCAGAAGCTGGGGGCTTCCTGAAAATCTTACTAAAATTTTAAAGTCTCTTGGCAATAGTTTTCAAGTACTACAATTTTAACCTGACCCTACTTCTGCAGCACTGCTGCTAAAATCTCCTACAGGCAAATTCCTGCAAAGTCTACAAATTGTTCGCAAGGAGACATGTCTATAATCAACGACTAATCCTATTGACCATGATTAACACTTCCGTACTTCAGCCTCTCAGTTCTGAATGCTATGTCATGATTGACCTGTCACTACACATCCCTCAGAAGATTACAGTGTCTTTTAAATCTCCTTTCAGAGGAGCTATAAGAATCTGACAAATAGGTCACATCCATTTTAAAGATGTTACATTTATCACCTCAGATAGAGTTTTTTCATCTATCATGTGATTCTACTTTATATTTGCAATGGCCTGGTCTCATATAATTGTGTGGACACAGGCATAGGAACTTGGTGGTCAGATGGTATGTCTTCACCATGACAATTAAACAAAACATTGAAAATAATTTATCCCTGAGCATGCACAGGGTGTGACCTTTGTGTAAGTCACTTGTACATTAGACAAGTACTTATTGTGTACCTACCAAGTTCTAGTCACTGTGCATAGATCAGAGGATGCATAATAAGGATACTCTTCCTGCCCTCAAGGAGCTTCTTGCTGTCTAGAGACATGTAAACAGATAATTTCAATAAAATCTAACAGAAAATAATTACAATAGCAGTAATTACAGGACACTATGGAAAGAGAGGAGACTTCTTAAAAGAGGGGCAATCTAAAGTAAAAGTTACCTATGTGAATGTGTGTATTGTGCAGTGCTCGAGACAGAGGAAATAGCATGCACAGAGGCTCAGAGGTAGAACATAATGGATTTATGGAACTGCAAGAAATTCCATGGCTGATCTGTGGAAGTCAAGAGAAGAATTTCAAGAACTGTGACCAAAGACAGAAGTGAGATCATGAAGGTTCTTAGAAGCTGTACTGAGGTATCTAGACTCTGTAGAAGGTATGAGAAACCATTAGAGTTGTAAGCCACAGTAACATGATAAGAATTGGATTTTATAATGATAACACCAGTTGCAGTGCAGAAAATTGATTGAATTAAGACATGATTCAAGGCAAGGGACCAGTTTGAAGGCTACTGCAGTGATTTAGGCAAGAGATGATGGTGCTCCAAATGAAACTCTGAATATTGTAGTGGATGCAGTGGTACACCACCGAGAACCCCACTTTAGGACCAAGGCATTTATCTCCCTAGTTGTCAGGAATATTGGCTACAGAAGCCTCACAGATCAGTTCTTCTCCAGAAATTTCCATCAGCCAAAGGAAGCTGACTTGTTCAATGGTATAGTCTCTCTCCATGGGCAGCCAACATCCACCAACTGAACAATGTAGGCATTCAAAGGCCCATATCCAACCCATACCTCAATTTGAGACAACTCTGAAGTACCACCTCAGTTCATAAGCTTGCTGTGGAACAGGCTAAGACCTTTGTTATGACTGTATCACAGTTCATCTGTTCCTTCTGCCTAATTCTGCTTCATTCCCTTACAGTTTTTTTCCTGAGAATACTCCCCAGTAAATTTCCCACATGCAAACCTCTGTCTCGGTCTATTTTCATAAGACTAGATTGAAACAGAACCTCAGTAGTTCTCATCTGTAAAATGAGAGGGTGGATTGGATGCTTGCTAAAAACACTTCCTGTTTGCTCTACCAGGCCATGGACTTCGGGATGCTTTGACAATTCCTACAGCTGTTTCAAAACAACAGAAAATTGATATGACAGATGCTTAATTTTAGCAATCCCAGCAGGACTCATCACAGTAATTAGAAATATTTCACAAACAGACCACCCACAAATCTTGCACTCAGTTGGGGTTGACATTATCTACTATTATAGATATACAATTCTTTATGGCTTCCATGCCAAAGCTTGCTTCTTATAAAAAAATACTGCTGCTCCCTGTGGACCAGCATGAAACAGTGCTGCTATCTTTTGCTGATACCAGAATTAAAAGCAGTAATCCCAGCACTTTTGTAAATGCACTGCAAAGCTAAATGTATGATTAATATATCAAGTAGGATATTGCTGCTACGACTGTCCTCCCTTTCAAAAACATTCTCAGCAAAATAAAATTGAAATGCAGAATTCTTTTGTGAGCTATTATAGCTATACCTCACTGCTATCAATAGTGATCCCTTCCTAAACTCTAAATCAGGCTATTCTGACCAACTCAGCACAATTGTTTCTTATACACTTTCCATGATTTGTGAAGGGCATTTTCCTGTAAAGAAGATTTTAAAGCATGTATTTATAAAGTATGGTTCCAATCTTAGAACATGAGAGCTACAAACATCTTCCAACATCTTGACCTGGAGTTTTAAACCTAGGGTCTCTGAAACCCTAAAGTTGTGTACAAAATTTTGTGAAGAGGTGCCATAGTTGTTATTAGAGTATATAATCTAATATATAAAAGGTTGATGGCCACTGAAAGGTTAAGAACCATTGTTTACAAACCAATCATCCTGCTTCACACTTGAACACAGGTTTAAAGAAATGAGCTTTAGACAACTTATCCAAGGTTGACTAGTTTATTAGTAGCTCAACTGGCACTAGAACTCTTGTTCGTTTCCCCTCAGTCCAGTGAGCTTTCTGCTACACTAAGCTTTGAAGGCATTTCAAACGAAGGCATCATTTCTAGTACATTATAATTTCTTCCCCATCACACCAACACTTTCCTACTGCCAAGAAAATGTTTCTCAAAGGAAACTAAAGCTAGGCTCAGTAACTTTTATAATACCTCCTATTTATCTAGCATTTTATAGTTTTCAAAGCACTTTCACACACATGATTACATTTGATTTGAGCCTTGAAACTCCTTTAAGGTAAGAAAGTCAGAGTTAAAAGCATAGGCTCTGGAACCGGGCTGCCTGGGAAGTAATCCCACCCCTGCTAGCTCTTTGTGCCTCAGCTGCCTCATCTGTAAAATGAGAATGATGGTTGTATCTATATCATGAACACATTGTAAACACTAATTGAGTTAACACATGAAAATCGCAGAGGGCAGAACCTTCCATACAGTACACATTTAATAAATAGGAGCTATTATCATTATCCCTATTTTATAATTGCCAATCCAAAAATTGAGAAACAATATTATGTGACTTGCTCTAAGGTATCCTGGAATAGTGGATCTACGACTCAAAACAAGGTATTTTAACCCCAGGTCAAAAATGTTTCAATGTACAACATGTAGAATTCTGAGTATAAATATAACAACCATAAAGCAACCTCCCAGTGATTAAAACAGCAATTAATTTATTTATATCCAGTGAAAAGCTAGACACCATCAATGGGTACCCAAGCATGAAATTCAAAGTCTGTTGTGAAAATCACCTCTTATTTCCTGTTCTTAAATGCATAGAAAAGAAAATCAAATGAAATCACTGAATATGTTATATCTAAGCTTCTTTATAAGTCACATTAGACATGTTCCTTGAAAATGAGTTTTAATTAAGAAGACATGTTGGGTATGGTCAATTATTTGGGGAATTTATTTTAAAAGAAATTATATGCAGTATTAAAAACCCTGGCCAAGAAGAAGGCATGTGACGTTAGAAATGCTTTCAATAAGCTCAAAAAGGCCCAAGTCATATCCCCAAACAATCATTAAGGCCTATACTCATGGTGTGTTCAAAATGAGCAAGGCCTCAGACAACAAGAGCTGGAGTGCTCTTGCCTCCTGGCTGAAAAAGAACAAGGAGGTCCCAGTTACTTTCCTTTAAATTGTGCAGTGGTCACTTCAGCTGCACTAACTCAGAGCTCCCAAATGCACTTGGGCTGAAGGAGCCTTTTAAATGAATTTCTCAGTTACATAAAATACTTAATAAACTTTTCTAACCAAGTCCCTTTATACTTGCAGGTTGGATGAGCTGGATTGTGTGAAAAGCATACCTTTTGTGCAAGAACGTCCCTGAGGGCAGTGGGCATGTTCTTCAGTGATTGATTAGCAGGCAAGTTATAACGTGCCCGACTAGGAGAAACCTGCAGCCCTTTTCTATGAACAAACTAACCCATTTTTTTGCCTTCCAACTTGCCATTTGTAATGTATTAAAAGACCGCCTACTCTTGGTCCCAAACAGTTGAGACCCAATCTGACAAAATTGGTAGCATTTTGAATGTGAGAAGGCTCTTATTTAACCTTTATTTTTCACTCCGGTGAAACATCCTTTTTTCCAGTGTCATGAAAACTATTAGTTGGTTTTAGTAGTGGCTTTGTGCTTCCCTATAACAGCATTCCACGTGAAACTATTTTTAGCAGACAGGAGTCTGGTACTGACTCTCCTTTTATTTAAGTTCAAAGCAACATACCCCAATGTGTCCATCAAAAGCTGAGAAAGAAGCTATGCTTATGCCACTGGAATCCAGAACAGGAGGGTGCTGAAGCTGGGGCCTGATCCTGGGCATAAGATTGAACGAAGACACCATAGTTGGGCATCAAACCAACAACCCACTGAACCATCAACTGGGTGAACATTCCCTCCTACCTACACAGTCAGTTGAAACCCTCACCCCAAGACCAGCCCTGACTCAAGGCAGAAAGGCAGTGTAACATGATGGGAACACCACCAACTAGATTAAGCATCTGAGACCTGAGTCTTAATACCAGTTCTACTAAAATTTTGCTGCATGACCTTAGGCAAATTACTTCTTCCCAGAAACTGTTTTCTATAACATGAGAGGGATTGGAGAAAATGATAGTTTTTTGCAGGTTATCACATGCTAATCTAAACAGCCCTAAACCCACAACTTAGCATCTTCTTTGGTGTATTTTGATTTCATTATGACTTTGAGACTGCAATATTCCAGTAACTGTGTCTGCATCTTGTTTTTCTATATCCAAATCCTTATCTAGAAACCTAATTCTCACACTGTGACTTAGTATCTGGCCACCTGAACCCCAGTCTCCATGAGTAGGTCCTCAATTTTTATGCTGACTACCCCACCTGCTATCCTTCTAACTTCCCCACACCAGGAGCTAGCTACCTCAGCCTCCACTGACCACCTGCGTAGTAGACTGACCAGACTGAGTAGTAGACCACCAGACTGCGTAGTAGACCACCAGACTGAGTAGACATTCTAGGTCTTGGATTTATTGTGTTTGTTTGTTGATTGGGCTTTTGGCTAATAATACTTAACAATGTTTTCCATTCTCCATCCTAGAATGATGATGTGCTATATTCAGAACTCCCTCAGACACATGTTCAGAACTGTCTACCTCAAAGACTTTTCCCATTTCATATCCCCTGACCCCATGGTCTGTCTGGACTCATGGTCGCAGCTTTCCCCATCATACCACTGCTCAAGCTCCCATTCTTACATGTTTTCAGACTTTTCTAATCCCTGCTTGGAGGCTAACCCCTTGCTTCTGGGGTGGTTTCCCTGATGCACAAACACATTCATATTGAGGCTGAGCTCTTAGTGGGAAACAGGGACTGAGTCCCCTTACCGGGAGTTTCATGGGAAGACGAACGACAATGATGGTGAATACAGTGCTATCTTGGACACATTAGTAGTGATACATTGGGTATACACCAGTATAGAGTGCTGGCCAGCATGCATTGTGATTATTCTGATTGGCTTATGTCCATGCCATGCAAATTGTTAAATATTGTAAATAGCATCGCTCCATAGGGTCTTCCTTCTCTTTTTCCCCCTTATAATCTCAGATTGTGCCCGCCTCCAATCCATCAATGTAAAATAGCAAATGTGTATCCATTTCATATTTTTACTCCTCTTTCTTCTCCATTAGCAATTGAATGTTTCCACAGGGCTCTTTGGATTTATTTCCCTGCCATGCCCTTTTAAGATTCACGCATATTTCTAAGATCACATGTGTGGTAGGCAAAATCCTAAAGATGTCTCTCTCCTACCACCCAAGATTCCCATTTCCTGGTTATTCTATCAAACACTAATCTCGGTTCTAGTGTGAAGGGACTTTGCAGATGTAATTAAGCTTACAAAACTTAAGATAAGGGCTAATCCAGGTAGGGCCAATCTAATTACACAAGCTCTAAAATAGGAAATACTGCCTAGCTGAATTAGCAGAGGTAGGAGAGGGAAGGGAAAAATTCAAGTCAGGAAAATTCGAGACATGACAAGGACTCAAGTGGCTATTGCTGGCTTTGAAGAAGGCCACAAACCAGTGAATGTGGGCAGCCTCTAGGATCTGAGAACAATCCCCAGCCCACAGAAAGCAAGGATACAAGGACCTCAGTCCTACATTATAGAAATAAATTCGGCCAACAACCTGATTGAATCTAGCATTAGCGTCTCCCAGAAGGAATGAGACCTGGTTATCCGCTTGATTCTGTCTTGTGAGACCCTAAGCAGTGGAATCATACAAGCCACATTCTACCCAGACTTCTAACTTATAGAATTGTTTGATAATAAATTTATGTCATTTTAATTCACTAAATTTGTGATAATTTGTAACAACAGCACTAGAAAACACATCAGGACAAATGTTTCTGAATGTTCAGCATTATTTTACCTTTATCATTATAGTTAAATAAATACTTTAAGCTTGTGGTAGTCTTCTCCATTAAATTAAGATCATCTGTCATTGTATCTCTTGTCTTTTGCTTTTTTAGTCCTGTCCCCTTGCTCAAATCTTCATTTAATACCCACTTCTCCATACCAGAGTCAGCCCCATCCAGGCAAAAGTATATCAGGTCTCTCCCATGCCCACCCTCAGGTCTAAGCAGGGTGCCACCTCCAGTCATGGTCTATAGAAAATTCACATTGCAAACTTTCATATGTATTCTTACTTCCAAGATTGTAATTCAATTGAAGGTGATAGAATCCCAGGCCAAAGTAAAATGCTCCATACTACTGTCCCTTCCTTTCTATGTCTTCTTCCCTGGTCCCTTCTCTTATTAGCTCTGCCATGTTTATTCTTTTCTGTATCTCCACTGAACTCCATACTCACTTAACATAGGCTAGAGGGAGTTATTATTCTTTTTGAGAAGAATAGCATTAGCAAATCTGGCTTTAGTCATGCCATCACAGGTTTTTGGTAAAACATTAAAATTATGCTTTTACAAGATAGGCAAATCTACTTGTCATTCCATTCTTATTTGGAAGTTTAATTTTCCTATTTACTGTTATGTGTTTATGGGGCTGGTTTTATCTGAGAGACCTTTGGGAGGAAATGAGGCAAGAACCCAGGAGCATCCATTTTTCATGTGTTATCACATTTAGGTTCAATTTTCATCTCATTTTTTTTTTTTTCTGCCGTTCGTTCATATTTTCTTGATATAGAGCATAATTTCATCATATATGCAAACCTGCCTAGGGAGGGGTTAAATTGGTATGAACCCTGAGTTGACTGTACACATGCCAATCAATTAGCATTTCAAACAGGTATCAAAGCAGTTGAGGAAGTTTTTCTTTTTAACATTTACTAGTGTTAATACAAAGGCTTCAGAGACTATAGGAAGCTAATCTTTCCTGCAAAGTTATGGAGAAGAAATGAGAATGAATTTGATTGGAATTTGGGGGTATATTTTCAATTGTACAGTGGAATTTTCCCAGTGCAGGAGCTGTGAATTTCTGCAACCATACAGGAGATTTCTACGATGCTTCCTTTTCTGCTATGGTCATACATCTACATACCTTTGCCTCCTAAACATAAAACATCCTTAGAAACCTCTGTATAGACAAAAATGGTCCACTTACATGACTTCAGATAAAAGGATGGTGGTAGTGCCAATCTTTTATTGTGTTGGGGATAAAATGTTAAAGATTAGAAAAGGTAGAAAGTATGGAGGATTAGATGCCTCCTCCCCCTCCTCCCACAGGCTTTTAAATAGCTTTGGAAAATTTAACCTGAGCCTCTCTCTGGTACTTAACATGCTTAGTTGCAGCATCTACATTAGAAAATAATCTTGAACTTGCTGAGAATCCTTGAACTTTTTAATATCCTAGACCTCAATATACCTCCTAGCCTCACTAGCACCATATCTTCAGATGTCCCTAAACCTTGGGGCATATGAGACCCTCCGACACTAATGGAACTCAATGTTCCCTTGAAACCAGAATGGATATCTCTGGTACCTTTTTTTCAGGCATCAGAGAAGAAAGGTTATTCCTGAGTCCTGCAATACCATCTAACCACTTGCATAACATTTTATTCATAAGTAAGAGTTACAAATCAAAATGAGTTAGTTAACTAGTTATTGTTTTATATATAAATAATAAACAGAATGTGTGTCATATACTTAGGCCTCTCAGTTATTCACATCTAAAGGCAGCTGAACAACTGCAGACATATACTGAAATAGGCATCATTGTTCATTAAAGGCAGCCCCCTGAAGTTCAAGCCTAGCATCTGGTGGAAATGAGGCCAGCTCTGCAAGTGTTTAAACTTACAACCTCTGATCCTTTAAAGTGATCCTGATTAATCACAGGTGTCTTCACCAAAGGCTCCATGACAGTCTTAGCCAAAATGTCTCAAGGTCCAAGACAACATAGGAGAACAAATAAGGGATCGGAATAAAGTCTGTGTTCCCTCTAGTTTTCCATATTGGAATTCTGTTTGACAAAACACAAGCCTAATGTCTACTCACAAAGAAGCACCTTTATTGCCTTGAGTAATTTGAAAATTCTTTCTATGTGTTTGGCTGCAAATCCCAACGTTGATCCCAATTATAGAGATGAGAAAGGGAGATGGAGAGAGACAGAATTCAAAAGTATATGAGCATGAGAATCAGATCTTTCCAAAGGATAGTTTAAAGTCTGGAGACATCAATAGCCCAAAGACTGCAGCACAGAAATGGAAATAAGAAAAACGTAATGCAAATATGAGACATGTCACCAACTTGTAATGTGGCCTCTGGCAAGTCAGTGATATTTTCACTCTGCCCCAAGTTTCCTAGCTCAAATCTGCCACTTAGACTGCCTGCCCATTCCCAGCAGCCTCTCACGCTTGCAACAGAATGTCTTATTTGAGAAACTTTCACCTTGGTCGTTGATGATGCCTGAAATAATATCATGCCAGAATAGCTGCAGACTGAAGTGCATCGCTGACTACATCCTACTGCTGGGCTTCACGCTGCTCCACGGCTCCGTGGATGGATATTAAAGAAATAACAGTTACTCCAGCAGCCATGCTTAATAGACCATTCCCTCGCATCTCTGTCTTATTAATCTAAGAAAATCAGGTTTCCCAATGTTTTACAGAATCTATGATGAAGAAAGGGCTAAGGTTTAAAACTTGCAAGGAAGACAAATGTAAGGAAAATTTTGAAGTCAAAATAATCCTTAAGATTTGTTTACCAATTTGCCTGTTTCAAGATACCAAACATATGCAAGGAGCAAGACAACAATCCAGAAAGCCAAATAATGCTTTGTACTAGTAAAAACTGATACTACTTCTACCCACCGAAAAAAAAATCAAATAGGTCCTCATTTTTCCTCTACCCCCAACTTCTGGTTATATATAAGAATGGCTCTGAAGCAAAATCATAGGAACATGTTTTCTAACCTATCCCAGTATTCTGAGTCTCTCCTTTACTCCCAAGAGGTCTGTGAACCATGGCAATGTCCCCACATGTTTTTAAGCCTGTGCCTAATTCCCACATAACGTTTATTTTCCAATTATGAAAATAACCTGAAGCACTTGTTAAAATACAGATTCCCAGGTCTACCCCTAGAGATTCTGATTCCAAATGTTTAACAAATACCCCCAAGCAATTCTTTGATCAGGCAAGTTGGAAAACCTTTGCCCCAAGGTTTTCTAAATCATTGCTACTCACAGTGTGATGTAGCATTGATATCACTTGTTAGAAATGCAGATTCTCAGGCATTGGCTAGGTCTAGAATCTGTCTTTTAACAAAATCCCCAGGTGATCATTAAGCACATTAAATTTTGAGAAGCATTATTTTAAGTGGTTGCATCATCTAGTAACCTAATAGTCCCTATTAATTAGTTTAATAGATAATTCCTTCAATTCACTTATTCATTCAACTAACACTTGGGATCTACTAAGTGCCTGAGCACTGTGATAGGCACCAGGATTTGTATGTCGTAAAGGAGAAGGCCATAAACTAGAGGATTCCATCTTTAATGGTGGAAGATCGAGCATTAAGACAGGCTCATGAAGAGGCTATCTTGAGGATAAGATGGAGTGTGACCATGCCCAAATCATAACATGTAACTGACCACCTGTTTTATCCATGCATAAGGCTGGTTTGGACTATGTAATCCAATCTCTGATCATAGTAAATTTTACCTCTACCACCCTAACTCTTTCACTGATCTTCTCCTCCAATAGATCAGGGAATGCTGGTTTTGAGCACAAGTGGGTGTAAAGAATTAATGAAGAGCCTTACATTTACTCAAGCATGCTCCCTTGGATAGAAGGAAAACTTTGGGTGAAAGACTGCAGCCTAAGCATTTGTAGAACAAGGAAATGAGGCAACAGAAATCAGGGATCCTCTCAAGAATGGGTCAGGAGTGTTTGCCCCACAGAAGGGAGCCAGGTTGAGGCCAGGAAGCAATGGCATCATGACTTTGCTCCAACTGGCTCCTATAAACAATCCAGGTTTTGGCTACTGGCTATCATGAGACCTGTGCAGCTCACAGTTTTAGAAGTAATTCATTCCTTTCTTCCATCACAGCAGGCCTTGGATCTCCCAAAAACCCAACCCACTGACCTTTTACTTGAGTGGTAGAAGGTATGAGGACAAATATGTAACAGGTCTTACTGATGAAATAATTCCCATCTAAAGCAACAGAAAACATAACATATACACACTTCTGGATAATCATAGTTAAATATTTAACTTCTGCTTTGTGATTTCAAGTGGCTTCACGGGAAAAAACACAGACACTTGATTTACCTTGGGGTGAGATTCCATGAATAAGTTTATTGGAAGTTCATCAAATTTATTGTAGTATACCAAAGTATCCAAAAAATGATTTTAAANGAAAATCTCCCTATTTATTGCACCCCTTTTACATATAGACAAATTTCAGACAATGGTTTTAAATTTGCTTTATCATAGAAAAAGTCAGTTTTTTGAATGTTTAAAGATATATTCCTTTTCATCTCATTTCACATTCTTGTGAACACATTTAGAACAGGAAAATAAAAACCTACTGGCTACTAGATTGGTTCAAGCTGCTCCATCTTTCCCTATCATAATATTCATTGCTCAGGAAATTTTCACCTTAAATGCAATGTTTAAGAAATAAACTTTGTGTGTTCCTATGCTGTTTTGGCATCATTTTGCAGGTTTGGGTTTACAGTGCTAAAAATCTAAAGAGTTTTCCTTTCCTCCAGGATGTGAGGCCCACAAATCAGGCGTGCTGCCATCAGTTGGACAGATTGTCTAGGCTATGGTCTTGCAATCCAAACAGGAAGGATTCTGTCCCATTTACTCCAGCTTAAAGAATGGCCAAGGTAGCAAATTAGAACAGTGCAGCTGCTTGCCGCCTTTAGCCCTGGCCTGGCCACTCCCTAGGAAGCCAGTTGTTATTCTGTGATACAGGCTAGAAAATACAAAAGGCTATCTGACCCAGACAGATTTGGTCTGTATCTCAAAGACTTCTTATCTCTGAGGTAATACGTCGGCCTTTGCTATCCCTACTATTCTCTTGACATTGACTGCTGTTCTCCCTTTGAATTCTGTATTCTCAATCATTTTTCATTCAAGACCACAGACTCAGATTAAATCCTATACATCATTTACAACCACTTCCTTTGCTTTGTGAATACTAATTTTTGAACCCTACAGTATTGATTACCTGGTCCCTTCAATTCAGAGGGACACGTCCATCATAGATAACAACTATGGGGAATAACAGTGTACAGTGATATATGTTACACACAGACATTTAAACTTTTATATACAAATAAAACTCTATTAAGAAAAATACAAATAATTTCTAATTATATCATAAGAAAATATTACACATAACCTATAGTAAGATTTTAACACAAGTTAAAATGAGGTAGTCCTTGAGGAAGCAGTAGCTATTGTTGTTTACTCTAATTCTAGTTGTTAACCTCATGTCTAAGTAAACAATGACTCTCTAATTCACCCTAAGTATTTTTAGAGTCAGAAATTCATAGGAATATACGTATTTATAAATATTTGTAACTCCTGCATATGGTTCTAGCACTTCAAATCCTTGGAACAGCTTATCATAAAAAGCTCTTTCAAATAGCTTTTATTCAACAGTTAATATCCCCACTGGCAGGTCAGACCTATAGTAGCCAATTTACAACTTTTCTTTTAAAAGGTCCTATTTTCCTTTCCAAGTTTCTAGCCTCTAAATTATCTTTCCTTGTTAGCAGAAAGAAAAGGAGCAGGGGGATGGAAATTATGGTCAGACCCTGCATGTTTCACAGCATGCTGTCAGTGACTTTTAGCTGACATTAGCACACCATTGGTTTCCTAACAGACTTAAAGTCTCTTCCAAACCCATTTAAGTTTTCAAGGCACCACATCCTGTTTCCTCTAACCAATTTAAAAAATATTTAAATGGAGTGTAATATGGCTTTTAAACAGCAGGAAGACTGTAAGCAGCTTTTCTACAGCTACATTTAGAGATAATATAAACAAAAACATACACATGCAGAAAAACATCATAATCTAAACCATTCTTTCTGATTCACTGATTAGACTCAAGATAAAAATTATATCATAGATAAAAAGAGAAGCAATATAACATGCATATTCTCATGGGGTAATAAATGGGACTGGAATAGCAGGTAAACCCTGGGGTCTTGAACTCTAGACAGTATCTGAATCTATTCATCATCCTCTCCTTAAACAACCAGCTCTTCTTTAAAATATATCTCCTTCTGTGCTTCTTGTGATACTATACTGTCTTTTTATCCAATCTCTCAGACCATATCTTTATATATACTTCCATAGGCTGTGCTTTTCTTTCCACTTCAATCAAGGCTGAATTTTAGGCCCACTACTTTTCTTACCCTATAATCTCTGCCTCAGGGACAGCAGCTAATGCCATAGTTTCAACCGTCACCTTATTGCAAATAATTAATTCCCTAGGTTGTACATTCAGTCCTGACCTTTCTCCAGAGCTTTAATCCCACATTCCCAGTCAAAGATAACCAGCGAATCTGTCTGCCACTTCTAACTCAATATGGGTGAAATCAAACTCCTATTTCTTCCCATAAACTAGCTCCCCTTCTAGCCATCTCCCTTGTCTATGAGTGACACCAACATTCTCGCAGGCAGCCTCAAAACCTTGGTACATTTTTTTACTCCATTATTTTCTTCTTCCTCTACAAGCTGTCAGTCATAAAATGTTCAAATGAGATTTCATTCATTCAGCAAATATTTATTGAGTGCCTAACATTTGTAAACCACTTGGCTAGACATTAGAAAACTAGTTGAGCTATTTCCATTTTTTCCATATACAGTCATAATCTGCAGTTACCAATAATATAGTGGCCCAGGAACCCCCAAAACCTTCCTGCTCAAAATATCAAAAGATGAGGAATTTCTTTAAAGTTAGACTTTTAAATGCTCAGCTGAACTCTCATGAAGGTAAAGAAAATCACCAGAAACACAAAAAACGAAATGATACCTGAAAACCTGAGCAGTAAGCACACGACCTGATATTAGATTAGCCTTGGAGATATCCATTGATCTCCTTTAGCTAGAATCTTGTATTGGAATGCTTACACATGTACACATGACAAGGTCGTGGCTCAAGGTAAGAGTTTGGAAATTAGATCTCAGGATAAAACTAGAACTTCCTAAAAGACTACGCTTTCATTAACTGGGTACACAAGAAAAAAAATCTGCATATAGGCACAGAAAGATGGAACATAATAGTTTATTAAAAAATAAAAAAATCTTATTAAATAGAAATAGAAGAAAACTTCAACCTGATAAAGTATATCTCCAAAAAACTGATAGAAAACATTACACTTAGTAGGCTAACATTAGAAGTATTCATTTTAAAGTTAGAAATAAGAAATGGATGTCTGCTATCTATGCTCCTGTTAAACATTGTGCTGGAAAATCCCACCAGTGCAATAAGACAAGAAAATAAAAAAGTCTAAAGTTTGGAAAGGACAAAACGAAACAATTTATATTTGCACACGAGTATCTAAAATACAAAAGAAGCTACAGACAAACGAATATAATTAATAAGCGTTCATAAATATATGACTACAAAATTTGTATGGAAAGGCAAAGTAACTAGAATAGTGAATACAATCTTTAAAAAAATAAGAACAATGTTGGAGACCTCAAATATAAGACTTACTATACATCTACAGTATTAATGAAAGCACAGAATTTGAAGAAAGTAAAGATACACAGATTAACAGAAAAGAATCAAGAGTCCTGTGCTACAACAACCAAATACTCACATGTAAAATGGTAAGCTTGGACCTCTACTTCATACCATACAGATAAACAAACTCAAAATAGATCACAGGCCTAAATATAAAATTCAATATAAAAACTCAAATTATAAAACTTTTATGATAAAACATAGGAGTAAATTTTCATGACCTTGGGTTGGGCAACAATTTCTTAGATATGGGAGACGCTGCACAAGCAATAAAATAACAAAATAAGTAGAATTTCATCAAATTTTAAAACTTTTGATCATCAAAGGATACAACCAAGAAAGCAAAAAAACGTGTACATAAATGTTCCTAGCAGCACCATTAACAACAGCCAAAATATTGAAACAATCCAAATGCCTATCACCTTATGAATGGATAAATAAAATATGTTATGTCCATACAATGGAATATTGTTCTACAATAAAATAAAGAAGTACTGATACATGCTACAACGTGACTGAACCTTGACAATATTATGCTAGGTGAAAAAAGTCACACAAAAGATCACATATTGTATAATTCCAATTACATGAAAAGTCCCCAGTAAGCAAACCCATAGAAACAGAATGCAAATTAGTCGTTGACTAGGGCTGGGGTGGGCAGTGAGCAGTGGGCAACGAAATTGATTTACTGCCAATGGCCAACAGGTTTCTTGTGGGGGAAGTGGAAATGTTCGAAAATTAGATTGTGTTGATGGTTGCACAACTCTGTAAATACAGTAAAAACCATTGAATTGTTCACTTAAAATTGGTGCATCTTATGGTGTATAAATTACATCTCAATAAAGGTCTTTAATAAAATTTTTTTCCAAGACAGCAGATTAGAAGCTTTTAGTATGCCTCTGCTCCTTGGAAATAGCAAGATAGTACATAAAGATAAATTCTGTAAGCTTTAATTCAAGAAGGAAAAGAGGCATCCACCAGGATGGTACAGGACATCCCAGATCCCAGGGAGGAGAACATGAACAAATAGCTCCTGTGATGGCATCCAGCTGATAAAAGTGAATAAATCTTCAGTACATAAGAGAGGCAGAGGGCCTCCCTCTGTGACTCACCTCTCCACTGGGGATCTGAGCAACCCAAGTGGAGAGAGAACATTTTGTTTCTCCCAAGCCCTGCAGCTAACTTGGGGAGAGGCTTGAAGACACTGAGACAGAAGGACACTGGGAAAAGCTTTAGGCATTTTCCCAGACTCAAGACCTAGAGCAGGATACCATTTTTAATCTGGGAGCATAAAAATTCAGTCATTCTTTGGTGACCTAGCAGGGTGGTTCTGCAGGCATTTTAGTATCAGACCAAAGACTAGAGCACTAACTCTGGAGTGCAGTAGGGGCCTCCACAACCAGAACTGTGGAAAGCACCTCAGCAATACGTACTGGAATTGTGCTCTTCCTGGTTGCAGGTCTGATTGGGAAAAAGAGCTGCTATAGCTGTGATTTCTTCTAGGTAATGAGACACAGCTAGAGCCAGCTTGGCAACCCGGAACTGGTCTAAATGTGTCATCCTGGGTACCCCAGCCTGCTCCCCTGAGATTGTGGTACAGTGGGGTCCTCTCCACTCCACACTTATAGGCAGATCTCTAGTAATTCAGAGTACCCACTGCCATGAACTAGCAGACTGAACTGCCCCACCCTTCCTGCATAGGGATCCTGGTGAAGGAAGGCCCTTCTCTATTTCATGCCCAAGCAGATATCCTGGCATTCAGAGCACCTACATGCCTGGATGAGTAGCCTGAGCTGCCCACCATTTCTGTGCAGAGATCATGGTGCAGACAGGCCTTTATGCTTTAGAGCACCCACTTGCACAGATCAGCAGTCTGAGCCATCCCACCCTTCCTGAGCAGTGACTGTGGTGAAGCAGAGCCCTCTTCACTTCATATCCAGGAAGATCTCCAGGCATTCAAAGCAACCCCTCACCAGGATCAGCAGCCTAAGTCATACCCTTCCTGGGGACAGATCATGGTACAGTGGGGCCCTCTCTGCTCAAGCAACCAAATTTTCAGGCATTTGGAGCATCTGCTCACATAAACTGGCAGCCTGAGGTGCCCCACCTTTTCCATGCAGAGATTGTGGTGGAGTGGGGTCTTCTCCCCTCCACACCCAGGTAGATCTCCAGGCATTCAGAGCACCCACTCACCTGGATCGGCAGCCTGAATCGGCCCACCCTTCCTGTGAAGAGACTGTAGTAAAGCGGGGCCTTCTCTGTCCCATGCTCAGGCAGATCTCTAGGCAGTCAGAGCACTCATTCACCTGAATTAGCAACCTAGGCTGCCCTATCCTCCCTGTGCAGAGATTGTGGTGCAGTGGAACCCTCTGGACTCCACACCCAGGCATATCTCCAGGCATCTTGAGCACCCACTCTCTTGCATTAGGAGTTTAGGCTTCCCACCTCCCAGTTCAGGGAGCTTGGGGCTGAGAAGGTTTCCCAGCTTCATGCCTAAGCACACCTCTTGGGAATAGGTGGCCATCCACTGAATTCTCCGTCAGTGCTGATGTTTGCATTTGCCTTTGGGGGACCTATAGGTGGGCCTGCCTGGTCTGCCCTCACTCATCTTGCCCTCTGCCCCACTGGGACTGAGCAGGGAGATGAGACCACTATGCACTCCATGGATCAGCCCATTGCCTGAGACAACACAGAGGTTACCCTGGTAAGCAAGTATCAAGTATATTTCCAGCCACATTGGCCACAGCCAGCTCTTGCCCATAAGAGCCATCTGCTGGCTTGCAGGTTGAACTGCAAAGTCTAATATAACAACCTGCTGAAAAAATGCACAGGGCTACAGAAGCAAGCCAAAAGAAGCTACCCAGAATTCTCTAAAGTCATACCCCATAGGGAATGGAGGAAGGGAAATGGAAAGGAAAAATATGATAATATCATAGAGAAAGAAAGAAAAAGAAAAAATCCTTGCACAAAAGTAATTACAAAAATTAGAAGTGCCAGCATCTCTAAATGAGAAGAAACCCATGCAAGAAATACCAGCACCATGGAAAATCTTAATGTAGTGACACCACCAAAGGATCATACTAGCTCTCTAGCATTCATCACTAACCAAACTGCAAACTCAGAAATAATAGGTAAAGAATCCAAAGCATGGATTGTAGAGAAGCTCAGCGAGATCCAAGACAATGTTGAAAACAAACACCAAAAACTTCTAAGCAATCCAGGAAATGAATGAAGAGATAGAAACATCTTAAAAAGAAATCAATCAGAGCTTCTGAAATTAAAAAAAAAAATCACTTCAGGAATTTCAAAACACAATTGAAACCTTTACCAACAGATTGGACCAAGCAGAAGACAGAATTTCAGAGGTTGAAGACTGGTATTTTGGACTAACCCAGTCAAAAAAAAAAACCAGAAAAAATTAAGAAAAATGAACAAAGTCTTTAAGAAACATGGGATTATGTAAAGCAACTAAACCTATCAGCATTCCTAAGAGAGCAGGAGAAAAAGAAAACAACCTGGAAAATATATTTGAGGGAATTACTCAAAATTTCTCTAATATCGTTGGAGAGGTAGACATATAGATACAAATAATGCAGAGAACACCTGTGAGGTAGTTTACAAAATGAAAAACACAAAGGCATATAGTCAACGGACTGCTCAAGGCCAATGCAAAATAAAAATTCTTAAAGGCGCCTAGAGGAAAGGCCAGAATTCTATTGGATAAATTTAACAAAGAGACTGAAATAATTTAAAAGCATCAAGCAGAAATTCTGGAGCTGAAAAATGGAACTGGCATACTGAAGAATACATCAGAGTCCTTAATAGCAGAATTGACCAAGCAGAAGAAAGAATTAGTGACCTTGAAGACAGGCTATTTGAAAATAAACAGTCAGGGGAGAAAAAGAATTTTAAAAAACATGAAGCATGCCTACAGGATCTAGAAAATAGTGTCAAAATAGCAATTCTAAGAGTTATTGACCTTAAAGAGGATGGAGAGAAATGTCAGCATAGAAAGCTTATTCAAAGAAATAGTAACAGAGAAATTCTAAACCTAGAGAAATTATGAATATCCAGATAAAAAAGGTCATAAAACATCAAGCAGATTCAACCCAACTAAGACTTTAAGGCAAATAGTAATTGAACTCTCAAAAGTCAAGAATGAAGGATGGATCTGAAAAGCAGCAAGAGAAAAGAAGCAAGCAACATATAAAGCAGCTATGATAGGTCTGGCAGCAGACTTCTCAGTGGAAACCTTACATGCCAGGACAGAGTGGCATGACATATTTTAAGTGCTGAATGAAAAATCTTTCAACCTAGAATAGTACATCCCATAAAATTAAGCTTCAAACTTGAAAGAGAAATAAACATTTTCCCAGACAAACAAAAGTGGAAGGATTTTGTCAACACTAGACATGCCTTAAAAGAAATGCTAAAGGCAACTCTTCAATCTGAAAGCAAGGAACATTAATGAACAAGAAATCATCTGAAGGTATAAATTTAACTGGTAATAGTAAGTATAGTAACAAAACAGAATATTCTAATACTGTAATTGTAGCGTGTAAACCACTCATACCTTTAATCAGAAGACTAAAAGACAAACCTATCAAAATAATAACTGCAACAACTTTTAAGAGATAGTACAAAAGATGTAAATAGAGACAACAAAAGTCAAAGACTGGGGAGGATGGAGTTAAAGTGTAGAGTTAGTTTAGTTTTCTCTTTGCTTGTTTTGTTTTCTTTGTAGTCAAAATTGAGTTGTCATCAGTTTAAAATGGCTATAAGGTGTTATTTGCAAGCCTTATGGTTACCAAAAAACAAAACCTATAAAAGATATACCAAAATAAATAACAAGAAATTAAAACATAATCCCAGAGAAAAGCACTTATATACAAACGATAAGAAGGAAGAAGACCAACAAAACAAAGAGAAAACAAATAACAAAATGGGAGTAGGAATTCCTCACCTATCAATAATAACATTGAATGTAAATAGACCAAATTCTTCAATCAAATGGCAGAGAGCGGCTGAATGGATTAAAAACTAACAAGACCCAACTATATGCAACCTAAAAGAAATTCACTTCACTTATAAAGACACACATATACTGAAAATAAAGGGATGGAGAAAGATATTCTGCCGGGCGCGGTGGCTCAAGCCTGTAATCCCAGCACTTTGGGAGGCCAAGACGGGTGGATCACGAGGTCAGGAGATCGAGACCATCCTGGCTAACACAGTGAAACCCCGTCCCTACTAAAAAATACAAAAAACTAGCAGGGCGAGGTGGTGGGCGCCTGCAGTCCCAGCTACTCGGGAGGCTGAGGCCGGAGAATGGCGTGAACCCGGGAGGCGGAGCTTGCAGTGAGCTGAGATCCT
>NW_016804767.1:20535-30649 GCF_001698545.2 Rhinopithecus bieti | reverse complement strand
CGAGACCATCCTGGCTAATACGGTGAAACCCCGTCTCTACTAAAAAATACAAAAAACTAGCCGGGCGACGAGGCGGGCGCCTGTAGTCCCAGCTACTCGGGAGGCTGAGACAGGAGAATGGCGTGAACCCGGGAGGCGGAGCTTGCAGTGAGCTGAGAGCCGGCCACTGCACTCCAGCCTGGGCAGCAGAGCAAGACTCCGTCTCAAAAAAAAAAAAAAAAAAAAAGATATTCCATGTAAACGGGAACTCAAAAGAAGAGGAGTAGTTATACTTATATCAAACAAAATAGATTTCCAGAGAAAAGTGAAAAGAGACAAAAAAGTCATTATATAATGATAAAGGGGTCAGTTCGGCAAGAGGATACAAAAACTGTAAATATATATGCACCCAACAATGGAATACCCAGATATATAAAGCAAATATTATTAGAGCTAAAGAGAGAGACCTCAATACAATAATAGTTAGAGACTTTAACACCCTACTTTCAGCATTGGACAGATCATCTAGACAGAAAATCAACGAAGAAACATTGGACGTAATCTGCTCTATAGACTTTTGTCTATAGGATGTCTATTAGGAACAAATGGACCAATATACCATTCATAGAGCAGTTCATCCAAGAGCTTCAGAATACACATTCTTCCCCTCAGCACAAGGAACATTCTCAAGGAAAGACTGTATGTTAGAACACAAAACAAGCCTTGAAAAGTTCTTTAATAATTGAAACCACTTCAAGTATCTTGTCTAACCACAACAGAATAAAACTAGAAATCAATAACAAGGTAAAGTTTGGAAACTACACAAACACATAGAAATTAAACAACAGGCTCATGGATGACCACTGGATCAATGAAAAAATTAAGAAGAAAATTTGAAAAAAAAATCACATGAAACAAATGAAAATGGAAGCACAACACACCAAAACGTATGGGATACTGTAAAAGCATTACTAAGGGAAATTTTTAGATAGGAACAAACATTTATGTCAAAAAACTAGAAAAACTTCAAATAAACAAACTAACGATGCATGTTAAAGAACTAGAAAAGCAATAGCAAACCAAACCCAAAGTTAAAAGGAGAAAAGAAATAGTAAAGCTCAGAGCAGAAATAAATAAAATGTAGACTAAACAAAAGATCAACAAGTGAAAAGATAAATCAACAAACCTTTAACCAGACTAAGAAAAGGAGAGAAAAGACCCAAATAAATAAAATCAGAGATTGAAACGGAGACATTACAACTGGTACCACAGAAATTCAAAGGATCATTTAAGACTATTATTAGCAAGTAAATGCCAAAAAATCGGAAGGCCTAGAGTAAATGGATAAATTCTTAGACACATACAACCTACCAAGTTTGCACCATGAACAAATCCAAAACCTGAATAGAGCTGTAACTAGTAACAATATAGAAGCAGTAATAAAAAGTATCCCAGTAAAGAAAAGCCCAGGACCCAGTGGCTTCACTGCTGAATTCTACCAAACACTTGAAGAAGAATTAATACCAATCCTACTCAAACTACTCCAAAAAAAGAGGAGGATGGAATACTTCCAAACTCATTCTATGCAGTCAGCATTACCCTGATACCAAAACTAGACAAAGACACATAAAAAGGTAAAACTACAGGCCAATATGTCTGATGAATATTGATGCGAAAATCCTCCACAAAATACTAGCAAACCAAATTCAACAATACCTTAAAAAGATTATTCATCATGACCAAATGGGATTTATCCATGGGATGCAAGGATGGTTCAACATATAGAAATCAATCGATATGACACCTCATACAAACAGAATGAAGAGCAAGAACTATATGATCATTTCAATAGATGCCAAAAAAGCATTCAACAAAATTTAACATCCATTCATGACAAAAAAAAAAAAAAAAAACTAAGTATATAAGGAACATGCCTCAACATAATAAAGGGCATATATGACAAGCCCACAGCTAGTGTCATATTGGATAAGGAAAAACTGAAAGCCTTTCCTCTTAGACCTGGAACAGAAGGATGCCCCCTTTCACCGCTGTTATTCAACATACTGCTGGAAGTCCTAGCCAGGGAAACTAGACAAGAGAAAGAAATAAAGGGTATCCAAACTGGAAAGGAAGAAATCAAATTATTCTTGTTTGCAAACGATAGGACCTTATATTTGGAAAAACCTAGACTCAACCAAAAAACTACTAAAACTGATGAATGATAGGTAAACACGGTGGCATGTTCAGACAGTAGAATACTCTTCCATAGCTAAAATGAAGTGGTTCTTAAAATGCGATCTTAGAAATTTGTTAGCAATGCAAATTCCTGGGCTTCAATCCAGACCTATTGAATCAGAAACTCTGGGGGTATGTTTTAACAAGCCCTCCAGGGGATTCTGATGAATACTAGAGTTTGAAAACTATTTAACTAGACCTACATATATGGGTTGGATAAATTTCAAATACAATGATGTTGCAGAAGGACAGGTTCAGTATGACACCATTATATAAAGTTTTAAAACTTGCAAATAATACTTTGTATTGTTTGTGCATACATACATGGTAGTAAAAATATTTAAAAACATACATGAAGATCACTAACACCAAATCTAGTATAGTACTTACAGGGTAGGGAAGGAGGCCAATGGGATATAGGAAAGGAGGTGTCAAACAGGAGATTTCAACTGCATTTGTGATGTTTAATTTATTTAAAAAATGTTTAAGATGTTGAAATAAATATCTCTGTACACACATCTTGACACTATTGTTTAATTAATTCCTTAGAATAAATTTGGAGAAATAGAATTGCTGAACCACTTCTTTATTTCAATTACCACTATTACCACTCTAATTCTCATCTCCTCAGGTGGGTGGTATTGCAATTGCTCATTACTGATAACTGTATTCTAATATGTACAACTCAGCATACACACCAAAACCTCCGGCTTCCAAAAATGTTACCTTGTACATATATCAATGGCAACTTCAATGGCAAAATAACTTCAAAGTCTAAACTTCTCACTTCATATTCAAGTACCTCCAAATTATGCTTACTATGTACCTCAGCTATTAATACATAATGCCAGTAACATTTAACATCTCATATAAATATCTCTCCTTTTCCAAAAGACTTGTATTGCTCCGTAAATGTACCATACACGCTTCTGCCTCCTTGCCTTTGCTCACTACTTATAATGATCTTATTCCCTGATATGTAAGTTCTGCTTGCACTGTAAAATCTGGCCCATGTTTTAAGCACCAGCCTTCCAACTCCCATCATTTTAGAATAAATTAGATCATAAAATTACCCTCACTGATCATTTCTTTCTTCGAGGTCTTCTAGCATTATCGTTGTCACTCACATGGTGCTCAGCCACATGATGCTTTATTATTTTTATGTACCTACGCCTGATGAACCCAGCTATACTGTATTTTTTTCCAGTTAAATTTTGTCATGCTTTGGAAAGGATTTAATGTGGTTCAACCATGGTATAAATATCCCAAGGCCATAGAGCATGTTTCCCTAGCACCAAGTAGAGTACCCTACATATGACCTAAACTACAATTTCTATGAGAACAAGAATCATGACAGTATTTTTTTCCCATTAGTGTATAGCGAGTACCCAGAAAATATTGTACTGGGGTGGTGCAAAAGTAATCGCATTAAAAGTAATAGCAAAAACCACGATTACTTTTACACCAAGCCAATAGCAAACTTAGTAGATAGCCAGTGGCCATTTTCTGTTGAAAAAAAATGAATGAATGAATGAATGAATGAATGAATGAGCTTTATAATTTTGTTGTAATAATGATTACTACTTCCAGGTACTAAATACTATTTGAGGCCTGCAGAATGAACAAGGAAGAAAATAGCCCCTCAGAAGCCCCACAGCCCACACCATTAGCTCCCCAAAGGTTATCATCCTGGTTGGATATTATTAACCTACTATGCACCTCTTATTTCAAAACAAGATCAATAGCTAAAATTAACCGAATGCTTGGTTTGGAGAGGTGCTGTTATAAGCATGCTGCTGGCATGACTCTTTTCATGACAATACTCTGGGGCCAGTATTATTATTATTCAAAATTACAGATGAGGAAACTGAAGCTCAGAGAGGATATAACCTGTCCTACATGCCACTGTTAGTAAATGGGCAATGCCACTGTTAGTAAATGGGCAAGCTAGGTCATGGAAGCATGACAACAGAGTTCATGCTCTTAACCATACTGTGACCACATGGAAAACTGGTTTGAAACGATAATAGTAAATTCAAATAGTTAAATTTCCATAAGGTTTATTATCTGGTTCTAAATAACCAATCAAGTTAATGAATTCGACCACTTATTTGCAAACTGCTCTGCATTTGTAGGAAGAAAACACAGATTGACCAGGCTTCCACTACTCATCAGGTGCTTTTCTCTTCTCTATTTGATTTTTTCATCTACAACATCAGCTATTGCAAAGAGGTGTCATCATCATCCCCATTTTGCAGTTGAGAAAATCAAGAATCAGAGAGGTGAAGTACCTTGCTCAAGATTGCACAGCTAGCAATTGGCAGAGGTTGGTTTTGACTCTGAGTCCAGATGTTTTACCCTGTACCACAGATGCTTATTTTAGAAATTTTTAAAGATAATAAAGGCTTCCATATACCACATGATTAAGAAGTCCCATAACAGTTATTATTGCTGTGTGTTATCTAATATTCTAGTAACCTAAATAACGTAAACACACACACACACACACAATCTTCTATTCCATTTACTATGCAGAGATTATAACATATGTTTAGGACAGCTAGTCAATATTTACTTTAACCCAGTTAACTTTCAGTACCATAAAATACCAGGTTTCCCATAGATTCTAGTATAGGACAACACACAAAATAAATGTTCAGGACATGTTTGCTGAGAGACCTCTTCAGACCAACTAAGAAAAAGATGGGACCAGGAAAACCATAATCATGTATACTACATTTGCTCTAAAAGAGAAAGTGGCAGTTATTTACAGTCTGGGACATCTTATAGATTTCTTGAAATATTGACCTTTGGTGAAATACTTTGTGGCTCACTGACTTCTCTTAATATACCTATTAAGGTATTTGTAGAACTATAATTATAGCCACTATATCTTGTTTATGCAATATTCAATTATTAACATGGCATGCCATTTATCTCAATAATTATCTCAATAATTATTCTATTAAATCTAAATGAGTATTCTTAAATCAATCTATGTGCTGCAAGTTTTCCCTTATTGTACCCCACCCTTGTGTTCATCATCTGTTTATGGAAGCAGCTCGGCTTGGAGGTTGTGGCAAATCAGCTACAGGAAAGCTTGAAAGTCATGGGAATTAGAACCAAGCTTTTGAGGGTCTTTGACATTGTTAATGCAAAATAATTGGCAAGATGCTTCACATACCAAAACGACTAACTCTATTGATGTATTCACTCTTCCCCCACCCCCCAAACTCCCGAGAGATGCTTAAACAGAACACACTTTGTCCTAGCATGGACAGGAAAAAGATTGAATTAAAGGAGCTGGTGCTGCTGGCCACTCACAGAAATACAAGGGGAGATGGTTAGTACTCACCCTCTCCTCCTGATTAGCTTACTTACTTCATCCTGTTTATTCTCATCTCTGCCTCTTTCTTACCCAGGCATGAAGGATCTCACCCATGCACAAGCATTCCCTACCCAATGCAATTCAGACTTGTATGTAGACATGTACACTAATATATTTTAGCTGCCTTAACTTTCTTATCCTGAACTAATGTTGCTTCAGTCCCACATCTTGTACTTATAGGAAAAGGAAATTGTAAATAGAAACTGCCCATTTCATTCCCTCACAAATCATTTTCTGTGGCACACTAACTTCAAGCATTCTGAACTCAGGAGTAAGGAGAGAAAACAATTTTATGAATCTATAAGATATTTTCCCTCTGATTGTCATATCATGATCCTTCATTAAAAGTAGGAGTAAAGTGCAGGAATTAAGCTAGTTTACCAAGAGTGGTGAAGAAGTAAGATCTTCCACATTACTGCCACTTCTCACATACTTACCCTATAAGTATGAGGGTCGAGAGAGAAGTTCATGTCAGAATATGCATTCATTATTTTCCTTTATTTCAGTCTTTAAAGTAATACCTTCAATCCCTAGCCAGTGTGTTATTCCTGCTGCCTGTTAACTTGATTTAGCTAACTTGAACATTAAAGCTTGAAGATTACTTGGACATCCACAGAGGCATGAGGAACGGTGGAAAAGACTTGTGGTAAAGTTACTATTCTTTTTTATATGATCAAAACAGCTGGGGCAAGAGGAAGGAGGGCAGCAAGAATGACTGAAGGAAGAAGGAAGCCACTGCCTGTCAACCGTACCCCAAGAGAACAGGTGTTCTCTATCTACATATGTGCTCTATATGCAAACAGGGTAGCTCTCATGCTATGTGTTTCACAGTCATTGAGAAACTTGAAAAATTATATTAAGTACCAGTAATAGTCATTCCTTCAATGCCAGTTGTAATGGCCAGACCACGCAATTATGCAGCTCTTTCAAGTATCGTAAAAAGGGTATTAAATATATAGGCAAGACCAAATTAGAAGAGACTTTAAGGAGCATGGCTCAAAGCCCACCTTAGAAGAAATAATCCTTTACAGCATCCCCAGAGTTGGTATTCTTAACCCATAGTTGACTCTCTTCTCTAAGCATAATTTTCCACATCTATACAAAGCTAAGAGGGGATTAAGCCAGTGTTTCTCAAAACCATGCAGCACAAAACATCTGCATCAAAATCACCTAAGTGAGGATTTTGTTAAAATTAAGATTCATGAGACCCTCCCAAGATCCAAAGAATCAAAAATTCTGAGACTGGGACCCGGGAATATATATTTTCAACAGAGCTCCTTTCCCTCTCACCCCAGATAGTTCTAATATATACTTAATAAGCTGGAAAGAGACTCTACTTCATGTGTGATTATGTTTACATTGTTACCTTTTTTAGACCATGCTTTCCCCAGACAATTTTATCTGTGTACATCCTGCCTGTGTTTCTAGGCTCAGCTCAAAAGTAGCCTCCTTTCTAAAACCTCTCTTATCCATTTCTCCAACAATTCCAGCTCCCCTATTGCTAGGGACAGGACATGGAAAGGCTTCAGTGCTGGGATAGACGGAAGGGCTGTGTGCACTGGGACGGAGCTCAAGGAAGGGCTCTGATGTTTGCACTGAACTTCTGTGCTTTGAGTTTATTCATTTGAGTTTCATTTGCTAAAAGAGCTTTAAAATGTGTAAACCAATAACTAGGCCACTTGTATTGATCTTCTAAAAGGTAAGAACACTGAATTACAAACATTTAGCAACTATAGTTGGAAAGGAATTTAGTTATTCATTTAAGGATGGAAGAACAGGAATCAAAAGGAGACTAAAAGACTGCCAAATAGACAACTACATATGTATAGTAAAAGAGAGAAGTAATGTCCAATAAGGAACATTTTCTTGCCTGGTGAGAAATAATGGGCAACTCCCTAATTGATAACATGCAGGCAGAAGCCAGTAGGGGAAGAGGGGAGCTCGTGAGAGGTGTAATGTTTGGTTACACTTACATTTTGAAACTTCATTAGGTAAAAGACAATATCAATGTTTCTTAAAGTGTGGTCCAGAAGCACCTGCATCAGAAACTGAAAAAGCTTATTAAATATGGAGATTCCTATGAAATGTAATCTCTAGGGGGCAGGACTCAATAACCAGCATTTGAGAATAACACCACCAGATGAACTTCCCCTCTAGTGTCAACATTTCACTCTTCTAGTTTGTCATCATACTAATTCTTGGCACTTTAAAAGAACTCCAGGAAGCATTAAGCCATAAGAAAGAAGCCTTAATTAGGAGATGACTGAGGCTCAGTGGAGAATCCCAATCTCTCTGCCATGTTAGAGAGAATTAGGTAAAACCAACAATTAGGGATCATCAAGTCCTGAAAGGTTTATTTTCAGACCCTTTCCTACTTAACTGTTAAGTTTTTCAAACAAAAATGGAAGAAAAAGATGTCTCAAAGACTTTCCACCTTTGTTAGTTCTGCAGAAATAGCAAAGTGTCACTGCTTATTTTTCTTGAGACCCTCAATTATCTTCTTAATAACCTCTCATATATAATAAAATTGCCAAGCCCAGGCTCCTCTGTGGACTTTCCTGATTTACACCAGCAGATTCATCTGCACCTATAGATTTACAGGAAAACTATCTCCCCAACTCTGGCTTCATTATTAGTTATTAAACCTGGTGTCTAATACTCCCAATGCCTTCTAGAGCCTGTTTCACTGAACTCAGAAATCACTCCAAATCTGCACATGTAAAGTGAGTCAAACAACATATAGGATTATCCAAGCAATTCAATGTAAAAACAAATATATTTACTTCACACAACCACACGTGTGCTTGACTGGTATGAAGCATATTTTCAGATGTCCAACGAAGTTTCTAAAGAGAAATGCAGAAGGACAGTACATTAGGGTTCTTTCTAATTAGAGACATAACTTGTTCTAATGAGCTGCTGTCCTGTAATTTGCAGACAGTTCCATGCAGTGGTGGGACAACACTCTCATCCATAATGATAATCTCAAAAGCCAGTGTAAACCTCTCTGCCATATCTATTCATCTATCCATCTATTCAACAAATATTGATTCTACTACTCCCTAAGTCCTGTTCTAGATGCCATGATAGAGCAATGAATGAAACAGATGAACTGGCTGCCCTCCTGGGGCTTATATTCTAGTAGGGGAAATTGACGATAAATGTGAAGAAAAAGAAATAATTTCAGATAGCAATAAATTCTACAAAAAAATAAAACAGAGTAATAAAACGGAGTGACTAGGGGATTGGGAAACTATATTGGGTGGTTACAAAAGACTTCCTTGAGGAAGTAACACTTGAATTGAAACATGAATGAAAAGAAGGAGACAACAACGGGAAGATCTAGGTCAAAGGGAGAGGTAACTGCAAATGCAAAACCATGAAGTTGGAAAGAGCTTGTTCTGGCTGAGGAATAAGAAAAAGGCCAATATGGCTGTAACAGAGAGAAGGGGAAGAGTGGCTGAAGATAAGGTCAGTTAAGTAGCCAGAGCCTTATCGTTTAGGGTTCTATAGGCCATGGAGAGGAGTGTAGAGTTTATTCTAAGTGCAATGGGAAGGCAAAGAGCCTGTGTGGACTGATGGAAGCATGATACCTGAAGATATATTTGCTTTCTTATTTGTAGCAAGAGTTACTGTATATCAAGCCACTACCATGTGCTGAATTCCTTTAGAAAACAACATCTCGTTTAAACCTCTCAACAACCCTGTAAAGTGAAACTTTTCCCAGATAAGGCAATGGAAACTTAAAGTTCACATAAAGTCACACAGATAATAAAGTGTGAAACCAGAATTCAAACCAATGGCCATCTAATTTCAAAGTCAAAGGCTATTAATCACTACACAAAGTAATATTTATTGTTAAACCAAAGTATACCTAAGTAGGAGTAACCATGTAAGTTATTTATGAAGAGCTTACTATATGCAAGGCACTAAGCGGAACTCAGTTAATCTTAACTGTTACCCTATGAGATAGGTACTATTACTATGTCATTTTGCTGATGAGTAAATTGTGGGTGAGACAGGTTAAGGCCCAAAATTCAAACATAGATCTTCTGATTCCAAAACCTATACCAATAGTATTTTCCCCAATGCCAAATGTCACTTGTCTTTAGGATTATTTTAATTCAAATGATAGCCTAGTTAGGACACTTGACACTATCCTGGTCCTTTATGCACAGTCAGCAAGAGTACTGTTCATATGGAAACAAAAAAGAGCCTGCATTGCCAAGACAATCCTAAGCCAAAAGAACAAAGCTGGAGGCATCACGCTACCTGACTTCAAACTATATTACAAGGCTACAGTAATCAAAACAGCATGGTATTATTATCAAAACAGAGATATAGACCAATGGAACAGAACAGAGCCCTCAGAATAATGCCACACATTTACAACCATCTGATCTTTGACACACCTGACAAAAACAAGAAATGGGGAAAGGATTTCCTATTTAATAAGTGGTACTGGAAAAACTGGCTAGCCATAAGTAGAAAGCTGAAACTGGATCCTTTCCT
>NW_016804767.1:2674-17762 GCF_001698545.2 Rhinopithecus bieti | reverse complement strand
TGTCCTTTATAGGGACATGGATGCAGCTGGAAACTATCACTCTCAGCAAACTATCACAAGAACAGAAAACCAAACACTGCATGTTCTCACTCATAGGTGGGAATTGAACAATGAGTACACTTGGACACAGGAATGGGGTGGGGGGATGGGGGAGGGATAGCATTAGGAGATATACCTAATGTAAATGACGAGTTAATGGGTGCAGCACACCAACACGGCACATGTATACATATGTAACAAACCTGCACGTTGTGCACGTGTACCCTAGAACATAAAGTATAAAAAAAAAAAAAATTGCCTGGAAGGCAAAGCAACATTTGCAAGCTAGCTCTCTTCTCTGGGTCCTTTGCAGGCAGAAGAAACTGCCCATCTGTGTGAGGACAGGAAGCTGCAAGATTTTTTTTGTATGTCTGTGTCTGAGGTACAATGATTCTTTTGTCTTAGCTAAAAATAGAAAAGAAACAACTCGATAGATCTGGTCTGTAATGTCCATAAGGATGCTAAGATCCAAGCATCCAGTGGTAATGTGCCCTAAACAACCTCTGGTATCCACTCTTCTCCACATGCATAACAGTGTCTGGGACTCTTAAGGACCTCCTTCTATTAGGAAAAAGAAAGAGGAAGGATAGCTACCCTGAGGATGTTTTATAAGTCAAAGATTTAAAGTGCATATTACTTAAACATTGGAAAACACCAAACAATGGAATATTATTCAGCCATAAAAAGGAATGAAGTACTGATACATGCTACAGCATGAATGAACCTGAAAACATTATGCTGTGAAATAGCCAGACACAAAATACTACATATTATATTTTTCCATTTATATGAAATGTCCAGACAGGTCTATTCCATAGAGACAGAAAGTAGATTAGGGGTTGCCAAGTACTGGGACACTTAGGAGAAATAGAGAGTGACCGGCAATGGGTTTGAGTTTCTTTGTGGTGGGGGGGTGGCGTTGATAAAATATTCTGAAATTAAATAGTGGTGACAGTTGCACAATGTTGTGAATATACTAAAAACCACACTGAATTTTATACTTAAGGTGAATTCTATAGTATGTAAATTATATCTCAATAGAGCTATTTAAAAAGTATACGTTTGGGGAGATAATATGAACAGTATGTAATATTAACTATATATATTCAACATCAATATACATTTTAGAAGCTGTCTATGCAAAAGAACTTATGGCAATTAGGACCTAGGCCTCACAGAAACTTAACACTAATGATAAGTTTTCTTTTCCTCTTTGTGCTTCTCTTTTTCTTTAGTGTCCTAATAAGGATTCTTCTTGCAATCCCTCAAGAATGAAAGAAATTGAGAGGCTCAAGACTCAGAGAGGTAGAAAGAGGACTATTATCTTAAATCTGTTGGTAGACTCTGGTACTGACCATTTATTTGCTAGCATTAGAGTTAGAAGAGATTAAGAGAAAAGTATAGAGCTGACTGAAAGTTTTGGAACCTCAACTTCTTCATGCAGGAGAAAACACTGAAAGACACTACTCATAGTATTAGTTATGATAATGATTGCATGTGTGATTATAATTAAAATAGCAGCTAATATTTGAATACTCACTTTGTGCCAGGTACTATATTAACTGCTTTAAGTACATTTTCTCATTTACTCCTCCCAACTATCCTGTGAGGCAGGTACTACTATTTACTCCATTTGACAGATGAGAAAACAGAGACACAGAAAGCTTAAGCAACATACTCCATGCCAAAAATTTGGTAAGTGTTGGGACCAGAATGGAAGCCTAGCCAATCTGATAGCTCATGTCCTTAGCCACTACCCTATATACTACTTACCAGTAGCAGTGGTGATAATCATAGTAAAATTGGCTAAAATGTGCTGAGCACCTGATTCTTACCAGGTAGTCTATGAGGTAGGTGATAATATTAATCTCCATTTGGTAGGTAAAGGGACAGAGGCATGGGGAGACTTGGTAACCTGTCCAACGGCATAGGATGACCAACCTTCCTAGAAAGTAGCAGACTATGGAATCAAATTCAGGCAGTCACGAAACTCTGCTACCTTCTTTTCTGACATTTTGGTCCTAAGCTCACATATAAGGGGAGATTCAGTACCCGCCTAACCCAACTCTCAAGTCAATGGCATTCATTGTCCAGCCTGCTCTAACCTGAGAAATCAACCAATGTAGGTGTTTGACCTCTCATTCCTCTCTGCACACCAGTGGCTATTCTCTGTGCCACCCTAGTCCTTCTGGCCTATCTGTAGAAGAGAGGATTTTTTTTTCCCTCCAAACATAAATCATGCAGCAGTAAATGCACTGACCAGCCTTTGAGATGTACAAAGGCAGCTTTGGCATTTCTCTTTTCATGTATTTTGCACAACAGAGAGCAACTGGGACAGGCAAATCCAAACTGGCTATAAGCTGCGACAGGAGTTTTATAGGCTTCTCATCTAATTAAGAAAAGGTTGGATTTTTCAGGGTCTTTGGTCTGAAGTACATCTGTTTTATTCATTGAACAAGGCTTGCCAAAATGAGGCATTAAATAAAAGTGCTGATTGAATTTTATCACTCTATGTAATTAGAAAATAAAAATGAATCTGATAATACATTTTTAAATGGTACTGCCCTTCACACACAATAAATTTCTTTGAAAGAAAAGGTTGGATTTTTCAGGGTCTTTGGTCTGAAGTACATCTGTTTTATTCATTGAAAAAGGCTTCCCAAAATGAGGCATTAAATAAAAGTGCTGATTGAATTTTATCACTCTATGTAATTAGAAAATAAAAATGAATCTGATAATACATTTTTAAATGGTACTGCCCTTCACACACAATAAATTTCTTTGATTTTTCCCTTATATATGCATTCACATCTGTATAGCCTATTTTAGAGCAAATACATTTTAAGGATAATGTTACAATCTATCTTGTCAGATGTAAATATTAAATATGTTCTAACATCAGGACATAGTCAGTGCCAAAGTAGGGATTCTAAGGACAATGAGGAAAAAGCCAGACAGTGATCTGAGCCTGGAAATAGTAGGTTGAGGCATACATCCCCTATGGTTGCTAAAATCAACATAAGTGAATCAAGGTTCTGGGATCTAGATTCAAAAACAATGAAACAGCTAGGTCTCTATGGTCTGCATTCCAAGAAGTCTGATAGGCAAAAAAACAAACAGACAAACAAACAACAACAACAACAACAAACAGTAACCAGATTATTAATATGAGCTTGATACTGGGATAGAGTTTCATTGCCACAGAGGTCCCTTATACACACACACACACACACACACACACACACACACACACACACCCTGACAAGGCAGGATATTTTCTCAGTGTCTAAGTGGAACTGGACTTAAAAGAGTCAGAAAAGTGGCAGCAGCTGGCAATGGAAAGAGTGACAAAATCAATAGCTATAGCTGGGTTCTAATAAATGTCAAAAAAGGCTTTTATTAAGGCAGTGTTGTTCTCAATTATGAATACGCATGGAGTGAGCTGGTAAGCAGCAGATTGCCTGAATAACTCTTTCAACAGGGACTCAATGTCATTCTGGAGTTACAGAGCCAAGGATGGCACACAAGAATGCTGCTGTCAAGAGCACCTGCTCTGGACTCTTCTCTCTTCTCACTACATACTTCAGACAGTGGCCTTCAAAAGGCCAGACTGCATTAAGCATGTCTTATACAATGTGGAATGCTTTCTTTCTAAAGCCCTCAATTGAAACAAAAATGTTGCTTTTGTTCTATTTTAAAGAAATCTTATATTATTTAAAGGAAAGGGCAGTAGCACACTTCGTATTACTCTAGTGACCTTGGATAATTTCTTCATGAGACCTGACCAGTTCAATGGGCATAAGTTAATATGATGGTCAATCTTTTATGAATGTTGCATTTTTAAAGTGTAATTCCATTTGCATTATGGTCATGCTATATCATCTTTTTCTAATATCCCCTGTAGGTAATGCATCAGAAACTTTATGTACATGATAACTAAGCAGAGGAGGAATTGGGAGTGACTGCTTAATGAATATATGGGTATCAGTTTCCTTTTGAGGTGACGAAAATGTTTTGGAGCTTGGTAGAGGTGATGCTTGAACAATACTGTGAATGTACTAAATACCACTGAACTGTATACTTTTAGAAAGGTTAATTTTATGTTATGCAAATTTTATCTCAATTAAAAAGCATGTGACTTCCATTAAATAAACCTATGCTTGATATTTACTTTGTTGTAGGTATTGTGCTAGATTCTCAGTATACAAATAATAATGACAGTGCATGTTTGTTTGTTTGTTTGTTTGTTGAGACAGAGTCTCACTCTGTCGCCCAGGCCAGAGTGCAGTAGCATGATCTCAGCTCACTGCAACCTCCGCTTCCCAGGTTCAAGCAATTATCCTGCCTCAGCCTCCTGAGTAGCTGGGATTACAGGCACACGCCACCACGCCCAGCTAATTTTTGCATTTTTAGTAGAGACAGGGTTTCACCATGCCGGTCAGGCTGGTCTCGAACTCCGGACCTCAGGTAATCCACCCGCCTTGGCCTCCCAAAGTGCTGGGATATTAGGCATGAGCCACTGCGCTCAACCCAGTTCATGTTTGTTAAGTCCGTATGGGGTGCCAGGAACCAGTCTAAGTTCTGCATGTGTGTTAGCTCATTTATTCATCATAGCAACCCTCTGAAAAAATTAATATTAGCTCTATTTTACAGATGAGGAAACTAAGGAATAGGGAGGTCAAGTAACTTGTCTAAGATATCATAACTAGTAAGTGGTAGAGTTAGGATTTAGACCAAGCTGGTTTGGCTCCACAGACTGTGCATTTAAGAACTATGCCACATTGCCCCTTGCCTCAGACGCAGACACTAGCCTCAAACGTTTCACAGTCAATTGGGGGTGAACGTCAAGAAAGCTTACAGGAGAGGTACCTAAGGAAGAGCAGAGAGCAGGGAAGTATGCAAGAAGAGATAGCACCTGAGATGAATCATAAATGATGAATAAGAATTAAACACATAAAGAGGAAGAAGGAAGAGTGTTTTAGATTGGGGGTTCCAGAAAGGTATAGAGATGAGTACTATGTTATAAGCAGCTTTGTGTTACTAGAGTATGGAAAATGAGTTGAGGAGTGGCAGGCTGTGGATCTAGGGAGGAAAATGGCTAAGTCAGGGAGACTTGCTGCTCTATCTTATAGACATAGGATAGCTATTGACATATTCTAAAGCAGGGATGTCACAATCAGAGTTGACTTTTAGAAATATCATTCTGGTGGCCCCCTGAAGATTGTAATTTAGAGGGAGAAGACTACAGGTAGGGAGGGAGACCTATGGGGAAGCTGCTTCATTAATCCAAAAAGTAAACAATTATGTGCTAAACTAGAGAAATGGTAATTGGCATCAAATGGAAAGGATGGAGTGAATAAGTATTTAGGAATTCAAATCAGCAAGACTCATAATCTCAATTAGAGTCTCAGAAACTTGGAGCTGCCAGAAAGATCAAAAGCAAATCATTTCTCTTGATAAGTGTCACCTTTCCATTGTTCTGTAAGAAGTGTAAACATCATCATTTCTAAACAGAATTCAAGAATAGTTACTCTGTTCTTCATTTTCAAAAGCTATGGCATTGAAATTCTAAATGTAAACAGTCTTTATAAAGCCACATTCAGGAATATCAAGTTACTTTAGGAAAAATAAAAAATCCAGATTAAGTGGCTAAACAGAATGCATGCATTCCCAGAGACTTGAAAAGAGAATGGATTGAAATGGATATAAGAAATTAACGATGCAGCATATGGCTGTCTGGATTGCTTTCCATCCTAACAGCATGTGATTTCAAGATAGGAATTAAAACACCATGCCAGGAGAGTTAGCTTTCATTGGAAAATGATCATGGAATCAGAAAGAAGAGACTAAATGTGGGAAAAAATAGAGAATTGTTAATCAGTAATGAAAAAATAAAATAAATGTTTCCCATCTCAGATATCTTTTATTTAACCAATAGCTATCATTTTTACACTCACTAACTCAGTTAAAGATCCCTTGGTTTGCACAATGTGCTCAACTATTCAGAGATCACAATGAAAAAATTGACTATAGCCTCCCACCCTCAACGGATATATAATTTCACCAGGGACTTGAGAGGTACACAAATGAAGCAACTAGAAAGTGATATGAGATGAAATATAGCCAACGGTCATCATGAGTGTTGTGGTGAGTATGGGTTTTATGAAGTCAATGAGAGGAAGGCCCTAGTGTGAGTTGGATGGGTAACTATGAATTTCCAACAGAGACGCAACGTAAACCCAGGTAAAGTGGGAGAATTAGAGCAGGGTATGTTAACTAGAGGCAGCAGCAAGAATTCCAGAGACTGAAAGGCATCTGGCTGCATTTGGAAAGATGCTGGCCGGAGTAGAGGACACAAAGGCACCTTTGGATGGGTAAGGTGGGGCCATATTACAGATGGCTCTGAACACCAGGTAAACACATTTGGTCTAAGTTTTCTTATTGGTGCAGGAGAATTTCTTTCACATACTTTCTACCTCTTTGAAATACTTATCTAAGAAATGCTTTTCTGACAAACAAAATTACTCATATGGCCATGAAGGACTGAGGATTTCCAAACCAGAGAAGCTACAAAATAATTCTCAAGCTCCCTGCACCCCAACTCAAACCACAAAATGGGCTGGAGTTGTTCAGTGATTTTAATTTTACATTCATCGGGGGCTGATTAGTGTTCCAAGTTTCTGCGCAAAGTTTAAAATGCCAGTTCAATTTTTATCAACATCTGATTAGCCCAATTGTTTCCTGGGAGAGTGGCAGATTGTCTTAAATCTGAGAAAGACCAGATTTCATGGTGAGAATGAGAGAGGAGGGGTTGGAGAACAGTCTACAGAACAGTTCTGTCTATACATTCAGATGCACTAATCACCTGGCACAACACAATGCCCAGAGAAAATTCTAGCATTTGTCATTTGTCAGTTCTTTATTCTGGAAGATAATTTATAAGTCTCTGACCTAATTTGGGCTACAGGAACCTCTGTAGTCCCAAGGCAGGTTGCATCTGGCAGAAAGTATAGAAGGGCAGAGCAGAGGATAGATAATCTCTGGTCTCTGAGAAGTACTTACTATCCTTGCATCCCAGCACCATTTTTATGTGCCTTTGCACTCCTCACACCCCCAGCATGACTGCCTACCTAGGACTCCAATACTTCCCACTAGTGACTCACTAGTCTCCACCCCTCAACTATCTATATTTGTGGTATCCACCATACCCCCACCTACTTGGCTGGGTTCCAGGTCTAGCCCATCCTTGATTTTATTACCAACAATCTCCCTAAAATTCAAAGTTAGCTCTTCAATGGACCAGAGAGATCTTCTATTCAAACCTCCTCCATTATAAGTCTATAGACATGTCTGATCCAAAAAAAAAAAAAAAAAAATTCCATGAAAAGGCAGCCAAGGCTATACCAGAGCATGTAACTTTTTCCAAGCTCAACCTTAAAGAGGTACCCTGAGGAGTTGAACCTTGCAGCTATTTAAATAATTATGATATGTATTTGTATTTACAATAAGTCTAATCAAATCCTCTCTCTTCAGACAGCTCCTTTTAGTAAGAGCTTAACATTAGCCTGTGCTGTAAGAATATATAATCCCTGTAAGTGGCCAATTTCATATTGGGGTGAATGTAATAAAAAGTAAATGTGAAAAAAGATAAGCAAATGTGAACTATTTGGTATTTTCATACAAAAAGACAGACAGTACTGAGGCTTCTCAAAGCAAGATGGACTATTAAAGGTGCAGAGAAGTAAGAGTCATTGAAAAAGGGATGTGATCATCGTAGCAGAAATGTAACAGATCTTCAAGCTGGACCTGGAAAACCTATGCTACCATGGGATGTGCAGGAGAAGGCTGAGGGGCCCTTGAGTGAATCAGTATATAGGAAGGAGATGGCGTCCTAGGAAAAATATCCTACCCACATTCCTTCCAATTCTCAGCCTCCAATTTTAAACTAGCATTGAAAACACATTTGAGGAAGTATTGTATTGGGGACATTTGGGGGGAATGAGGACTGCCTTAGAGCTCCATTTTACCATAGCTTATAACATCAGTATTTTTAAAACCTTCCACTGTATTTACTCTCCTTTAAAATACACAGGGTCTTCCCCTCCCCCTCTCCCAAGTGGTTTGGTAATAGTTGTTTGCAATATCCACAAGATGCAACTATAATCAGTGAAACTGCTGGAACTTTCGCTTTGCTGATTCAGCAGATGTGCTTAAGATCTATAAAAATATAATGATCTCCTGTAAATAGTCAGCGCTGGCAGTTCCAAAAGAAATAAAAATAAAGGTATAATCATTAATCATTTACATATGCATTACTTGGAAGGGGGTGGAAATCAACTGATAAATTACCACAGGCAAATGCAATGCTAACAAACTAAACCAGATACCTTATATATTTGAAAGAAATGTTTGAATTGCCAATGACTCAGGGATCCTCCCTGATAAGAACAAGGGTACCACATGAGGCAGCCTCCAAGTGATTCATTGCTGAGACAACTGGCAATGCATTATATTTTTGAGGAAAATAAAAGTATTTGCTAAGGATATGAATTTTCTTAGGGTCTAAAGCTTGGTATACAAAAATCAAAAGATTTGCCAACTTTAGCTGTTTTAACAAGATCTAGGAAAATGCATATCAAAATCTTGACTTTATAAAAATGTTGGTAGCTGTTCATGGAAGATTTTTCTGTGTCCTTGAAAATTTCTTTATTTGAAGACTCAAAAAAGAGGATCAGTTTAAATATGTGAGCCCCAGTGTCACAAATGCAAATGATAAAATCTTCAGTACTTGTGGTAAAACCATTTCTAATCATCGTCTTTCCTATTAAAAATGTAAATGGGGAAGAATAAAATTACAAACACTGATGAACAGAGAACTCAATTCCACTTTCACATTTAAGTATAGAAATCCCATCTTGCACAGCATTTTACCCCTACCCAAGCCACATAGGCAGGGACCAATGAAACCATCACTCAGTCACTGGCAACTTTGATTTTAAAATAGCATAACTAATTGCACTTACAGGTGTATAGCACCCAGAGTGTGCTAGCTGCAGGATCACAGTTGTCACTAGCTGAAAATATTATACTTCATAATGGTCTTAATCTTTTGGTTGTAAATTAGAGGAGACTCATTTAGTATGTATAAAAATTACTCACCAAATTTTTAAAAATACTTGCTAGAGTTCTGGGTAATAACATTGAGAAAGTGTAACCTGGCCAAATATCAGACTGTGCAGTAGAAAAAATAATAATAATGACATGCTATGTTAATTATGCAGAAAGAATGTAAACAAGCACAATAAGTAATCACATCTGATTTAAGGTTTATGCACAATTCCCATGACCTCCATCTCCATTTTTTTTGCAGAAAAACAGTACTAAAACCATGAAAATGAAATGCTAAAGAGGATAATATGTGATTATTCCAGGTGTAAGAGAATTTAATCCAATAATTATGACACTGTTAGCCTCTGACCCTGTAAGTGCGCGTAAGGTATCATGTGGTACCCATGAGCTATCTAGTGGGATGTGGTTTTTATTCTAGCCTAGCAATTGTAAAAAGACCTTATCTTGCTCTTGAGGAGATAGTGTGCTGAACCTTCAAATGACTGAGCAGGACCAGAAATAGAATTCAGAGATTCAGCCACAGCCTCAAGGAAAATAGTATTCTTCACTTCATGAGGGAAAAAAATGTCTCTATGAAATGAGGAAGCAAGGAGAATTAGGGAAATTCTTGGGGAAAATAATTAATGTAAACACTGTATTTTTTACTTTCTAATTATTCCAAATGTCTTTTCATTGTCAAATACATTCACTGTCTTTGTATGAAGGGATAAAAAAAATGATTTCCAGAATTAAATGCAGAACAGCATATAATGTTTAAAGCTTATATGCTGCTCAGAGATGCCTTGAGTCCCCTTCACTCAAAGAGACTAAGAGTTTTGTCTCTCTCATATAACATTTGGGTTAGAATTTTATCTTTAAAACAGGGTCATGGATTTGTATATTTCTGCCCATATGAAACTTCTTCATATTTTTTTTGCAGACCTCTCCAAACAGACTATCAGGCATGGCTGCCTCACGGACAAACCTCTAGATTAAAGAGCATTCGTGACTGAATAACTATTGCCCAAGTATAAGTACATTCCATGTAGCATTAACATTTTCATACCATTAAATTAATCCTGTTGGTTTCCCTGAGTGCTCTCCTTTCCAAGAGATGCTAACTTGGACATTGAATTTGACCCTTTGCTGCCATGTTGTGTGAGTATTGCCTATTATACTTCATAAAATGAGTTATTGTGTGAGAAATATCCCGCCCTCTAACTGCCTGTGTGTTCTACATGGAGTATTTTTCCATGAAGTCTACAAAGTCAGACATATCTGCTGCACTGGGATAAATGGATATCCATATGCAAAAGAATGAAGTTGGACCTTTCCCTTATATCATATACAAAATGTACCTCAAAACAGATTAAAGATCTAAATCTAAAAGCCAAAACTACAGAATTCTTAGAAGAACACATAGAAGTAAATATGTATAACCTTGGATTTGGCAACATTTCCTCAGATATGACACCAAAAGAACAAGCAACAAAAGAGAACATAAACAAATTGGACTTCATAAAAACTAAAATATTTTGGCCATCACTCAATACCATCCAGGAAATGAAAAGACAACTGACAGATCGGTAGAAAATATTTGCAAATCGTGTTTAATAGGCAACAATATGTATTGGCGAAGATGTGAAACTGTTGGAACCCTCATACATCACTGATGTAAATGTACAATGGTAAAGAATCTATAGAAAACAGTTTGGCAGTCCTTCATAAAGTTAAACACAGTGTTAGCATAGGACCCAGCAATTTCAC
This sequence comes from Rhinopithecus bieti, assembly GCF_001698545.2. Taxonomy (NCBI): domain Eukaryota; kingdom Metazoa; phylum Chordata; class Mammalia; order Primates; family Cercopithecidae; genus Rhinopithecus; species Rhinopithecus bieti. The sequence goes on along the minus strand of NW_016804767.1, from coordinate 6,848 downwards.
ACCTGCTTATACACCGAAGAGAATTAAAGACATATGTCCCCATAAAAATTTGGGCAGGAATGATCATAGCAGCACTATTTACGATAGCCAAAAAGTAAAAGCAATCCAAATGTCCATTAACTTATGAGTGTATTAACAAAATGTATGATGAAATATCATTTAGTTATAAAAAGGAATGAAATACTGATACATACTACAACACGGATGAACCTTGAAAATATTATGCTGGGTGAAAGAAGCCAAACACAAAAGACCACATATTGTATGATTGCATTTATATGAAATGTTCAGAACAGACAAATCCACAGAGACAGAAAGTACATTAGTGTTTGCCAGAGGCTGGGCAATTGTGGGAAAATGAAGAGTGGTGGTGGTTGCATAACCCTGAATATACTAAAAAAAACATTTAACTGTATACTATAAGTGGATGAATTATATGACATCTGAATTATATACAAATATAGTTAATTTGATTTATATGTGTGTTGAATTAGTTATTCTCTGGCCCTATGTGATGATCAGAAACATTTGCCCCAGTAGTAGAACTCAGTTTTCTCACACAGAAATGTTTCATGACAAGGCCAATACAATATTCCTTTGAACATAATACCATTGTTGGATACATATGGTTAATTAGAGCATTTTCACCCATGACAATACCATGATCTCAGGGCCTCTACCTCTCCATAACCTCTACTATCTTCTCAACTGAATCCTTTAAGATGGAGAATATTATATACTCATGGTGCTTTCCTAGGGGCATAGACAAACATTCATTGTTGGAAATGAAAGAAAAGAATCTCCTATGCAGCTCCTAAACCTAAGTGGCAGAAGAAAGAATGTTTCTCCCCCAACACATCTCCTTCACAATTGTGAAAGAAACTGTGCAAAATTATTTAATATTTGTTCATCTAGATATACTCTAGCCTTTTCTACATTACTCTTTGTTGACAGGCTGAACTTTATGGATTACATCAAATGGGGTCCCTTGCCTTCTGGTTTCCTGTTGAGTATGACCAGTGGGAGACCCTAGCAGAAAACTTGATTCTCTTCCTGCCAGGCAGTGAGCTAGGAGTGTGTATTCATCCATTTTTATACTACTATGAAGAAATAGCTGAGACTGGGTAATTTATAAAGAAAAAGAGATATAATTGACTCACAGTTCCACATGGCTTGGGAGGCCTCACAATCATGGTGGAAGGCAAAGCATGTCTTACATGGCAGCAGGCAAGAGAGTGTTTGCAGGGGAACTACCCTTTATAAGACCACCAGATCTCATGAGACTTATTCACTATCACAAGAACAGCATAGGAAAGACCTTGTTCCCATGATTCTATTACCTCCCACGAGGTCCCCCCATGACATGTGGGGATTATGGTGGCTACAATTAAAGATGAGATTTGGGTGGGGACACAGCCAAACCATATCATAGTGGCTGTGTGGCCACAACTCCTATCAGGTAGTCCTCTCCTCCATGTAGAGCTCCTGCAGACTTTCAGCAGCGATTCTCTCCCTGAAAGGCCTCCAGGGAGGCCTAGAAGTAGAAGCAGTTCTTTGGGGGTGTGTTTCACTATCTTTTGTTTTCCTTAATCTTACATGCCCTCATTTTAATAAGGCCCTTCATGAAATTCCCTTCAAGCACCCCTTTGGATGTACCACTTGCTTCCCGCTGGGACTCTAAAGGATACAGAATATTTTCCTTCTGTAGGGCTAGAACAGGGAGTCAGGTTATAATGATCTCAGTAATGGAAGGTGGAAATGCTTTGTACGTTTCTCACATTTTTTTTCAGCATTTCCATCATACTTGGCTGTCATAGATTATTAAACCTCTAAGTTGCTTACAGCAATGCAGTTCAGGTCACTTAGGCCATTTAAGTAGTAGGTTCCTTTTCGTTTTAAGAAGGTCCAAATGATGCCTTTTGTGAAGGCTCTGGTTAAATGCTCCTGCAAAATGAAAGCCCACCTCCATCTGAAAATGCCTGTTTGTAAAGCCCAATGCCCACTTCAGCTGTAGTTAATCACTATTATTAGGGAACAATTACACAATTGCTAAGGTATGGACTTTACTGCTGTCCTTGCCTAGATGTATGAATTTAGTATGCACTATTTCATTACACAAAAATATATGCTCTTATGTCAGCTATCTCTAAACCCCTTTCTTTCATGCCAACAGTTCTTTCCATTATCTATTTTATTTTCTTGTTTGTAGCTTGGATTTTTAAAATCTGTTTATTGTGGGATTTTATCAGTGTACCCTAGCACCACTACTTCAGGCACACTAATGTTCTGTTAATTAGATTTCCACCTGCCTTGTCCTTGTTTATAAAATCTCCCACATAAGTTGTTTGCAACCATTAATCTTAACAAGAGAATTCAAACCAAGAAATTACATGATTCACCACCGCATTTTAGAACCTTTTCTTGCCTCTAAAAAATGCCATCAGTTCTTCATTTTGCAAATTAATTGTCCCTGTACTTGATGTTACAGAAAGAGTAGGAACATGAACATAAAGTTGGCATTTAGACATCTTTTTCTCGAGAAGAAATACTATAGAAGAGAAGTTTTGCTAGCCTGATACTTTCATCCATCTGGCCTTCAGTGAGCCCAGACTTGCAGTCTTTCTTTAAACCTATATCCCTTACCCAATTTCTCTCCTTTCCCAGTTCTCTTATTATATCAGAATGCAATCTATTTTCCCAAGCTTCCATTTATTTTGAAAAATAATTTCAGTGGGTATAACTTTCCAGTCCTCCAAAACACTACATGAAGCTCTCTTCAGTGCCCCCAAACTTCTCACCATTTACCTTTCCTCCATCAGCCTCTCAAGTATACCATGTGTATATTCTACTGTTCACACATAAAAGAGGTCCAATAGACCAAAAGATATTAGAGACTACAAGTGCCACATCTTCCAGGAGAGTCATTCCATTTCAAAAGATGACCACAGGAAAAGAGCCACATGTGACTAAAAGGAATCAATTATAGCAGTAGAATTTCAAGCATTTACAAAAGAGATTTCTGCAGGGAAGACCTTCCCAGCACACTTAAAATCACATAGCACTTAGGTAATACTTAGCTTACTAATTAGCTGGCTGTATTTGAGGTAGAAAAGAGGAATAAAGGATGAATCCCCTAATCATTTCCTAATACTTATTCAATTTGATTCATTTTAAAAAGAGAAAAGAAATTATTTTTTCCCATTAAAAATATTTAAAATATCAGTCCTTGAATTCCATTTATGGAAACCATTGCTTCAAAGTTATAATAATTATCTATTCACTAATATAAGAACACTGTATTTACAAAAAGAAGGAAGATGAAATTTTAATCCAAACCAGAAAAAATTCCTTCTTGCCATTTTCCTTCACAAAAACTACTAGTGTGGAAGAAATAACAACATAGTTGCCTTTAATAAAGCATTCTTTGCTATTAACAATAAATTATTTGTCTTTAGAGATATAATAATGGAGCAATTGTATAAAAAGCAGTAGTATACAACATATTCTATTATGAACCATAGCTGGCAAAAAATTTTCTTCTGAGAGAGCTCATCCCTGCAATAAGCTTGATTTTTCCCTTAGCATTTGTTTTGCTTACTCTAGTGTCTAAAGTCTAGCTTAACATTTTCATTTCTACTTTAAAAAGTCTTTATGATTCTTCTTTGGGCAATAATGGTTGAATAATGTTAGATATCATCAAACAGGTTACTTGTTGACTCAAGAACCAATGAGGGTTAGATAATAGTTTTATTTTTACTATCACAGTAATAAATTCAAGAAGGCTGGTAACACAAAATAAAATGTTAGGTATATATTCAACTATATCAGTAATCACAATAAATGTAAGTGATTAGATATTCCAATTGAAAGACAAAAATTTTAAGATTAGAAAAACAATAACAATTTCTTCAAGTCTATGCTGTATACCGGAAATAGGCACTACATAGGGATCTAAAAAGAGTGAAAATAAAAGGATGGAAAAAACACATAGCAGATAGCTTCTACACAAGATTAAGAGGGTGTATGTACACTAATATAGGCAAAACAAACCATACAGCAAAAAGCATTCATAGAGATAAAGAAGATCAATCCTCAAGTTTATTTTTTGGGAAATGCTTTAGGGTGAACACTACCTGCAGCTTTGCTTACCTTTCTGGGTTCCAACTCTTACTTA
>NW_016804767.1:0-1106 GCF_001698545.2 Rhinopithecus bieti | reverse complement strand
ATTGATTCTTGAGTCAAAAAGCCTGTTTGATGACATCTCCTATTATTCAACCATTATTGCCCACAGAAGAATCATAAAGACCCTTTTAAGTAAAAAGAAAAAAAAGTTAAATAAGACACAAAGTACAAGTCACAGAGGAAAAGGCTGATAAACTTGACTACATTAAAATTAAGAACTTCCATTCATCAAGACACCACAAGAGAATGAAAAAACAAGACATCACATGAAAGAATATATGTGTAACACATATAACACTATATATATGCAAATATGTTTATACATATTCCTAAAAATAAACATAAAAGAAACCACATACCCAGCAGGAAAAAAAAATGGGCAAAAGGCTTGAATAGACTTTTAGAAAGAAAGGGAAGCCTCAATGACAATTTCATTGGCAAACAGGGTAATGCAAAGCAAAACACTAATCATATACTCTTATATACCTACCAAATTGGCAAAAAAAAAAATTAAGTATGGTAAAGTACCAAATATCAATGAGAATGTAATGCTTTGGGACCTATTGGATATCTTAAAAACTCTTAAATACTTTACAAACCAGGATGGCATTACTTAGTGAAGTTAAGCATACACATATTCTTTAGCCAAGCAATGATACCCCTAGGTAAATACCTAATGCATTTACTTCTCATGCATGTCCAGTAAAAGACAGAAAAATAATGTTTCTAACAGTATTTGCTTGTAACGTAAAAACATCTGGCAAAATCAAATATCCATAAATAATAGATTGGATAAGTAAATTGTGGTATATATTCCTACGCAACAAAAGAAATAAACTACAGCAACATGTATTAACATGAATAAAACTCACCAACATAGAGGGGGTGCACCCAAGATGGCCAAATAGGAACAGCTCCAGCCTCCAGCTCCCAGCATGAGCAACACAGAAGATGGGTAATTTCTGCATTTTCAACTGAAGTACCGGGTTCATCTCACTGGGGCGTGTCGAACAGTTGGCGCTGGTCCACGGGTGCAGCCCGAGCAAGAGCTGAAGCAGGGCGAGGCATCGCCTCACCTGGGAATTGCAAGGGGGAGGGAATTCCTTTTCCTAGCTAAAGGAAATTGAGACACACAACACCTGGAAATTC
>NW_016804766.1:0-1003 GCF_001698545.2 Rhinopithecus bieti | reverse complement strand
TCACCATAGATTTCAATGTGATCCAAAATATCCCTTCTCTGATTCCCCAAAAACACTGTTAACAAACTCATCCATGAAAAGAATTGTGTGACTCTTTGAGATGAATTAACACATCACAAAGCTGTTTCTCAGAAAGCTTCTTTCTATTTTTTATATGAGGATATTTCCTTTGTCACCCTAAGCTTCAATGCACTCCAGCATATCTCATTGCAGATTCCTAGTAAACAGTGTTAACAAACTGCTCAATGAAAAGAACAGTGAGATGAATTCACACATCACAAAGCAGTTTCTCAGAAAGCTTCTCATTGGTTTTTATCTGAAGGTATTTCCTTTGTCACTATAACCTTCAATGCACTCCCAGATATCTTATTGCAGATCCCTCTAAAGCAGTGTTATCAAACTGCTCAATGAAATCACCAGTGTACCTCTGTCAGAAAAATTCACCCATCCAAAAGTAGTTTCTCAGAAAGGTTATTTCTAGTTTAAATATGAGAATATTTCCTTTTTCCTCATAGTCTTCAAAGTGCTCCCAAATAACTGCTCTCAGATACTACAAAAACAGTGATGCCAAACTTCTCAATCAGCAGAAACGTTATACTCTGAGATGAATATAGACATCACACAACAGTTTCTCTAAAAACTTCTCCAAAGTTTTAATCTGAAGTTATTTCCTTTTTTACCATAGGCCTCTAGGAGCTCCAGAGTATCCCTTTGCAGATTCCAGAAACACAGTGCTACCAAACTGCTCAAAGAAAAGAAAGGTGTAGCTGTGTCTGATGAATTCACCCATCACAAAGAAATTTTTCTGAAAGCACCTTTCTAGTTTTTATCTGTGCCTGTTGACTTTTTCACCATCAGCCTCAATGCACTCCCAAATATCCCTTCTCAGACACCACAAATACAGTGATGACAAACTGCTCAATCAAGAAAATGGTTTATTTGTATGAGGTGAATACACACATCACAAAACAGTTATGCAAAAACTTTCTCTCCAGTTTTGATC
>NW_016804765.1:0-996 GCF_001698545.2 Rhinopithecus bieti | reverse complement strand
AAAAAAAAAAACCCACCAACACAGAATGTTCTAGGCATTTAAAAATATATTTTATTTATTTTATTATGTATTCATTTATTTTTGAGATGGAGTCTGGCTCTCTTGCCCAGGTTGGAGTGCAGTGGCGAGATCTCGGCTCACTGCAACCTCTGCTTCCTGGGCTCAAACCATCCTCCCACTTCAGCCTCCTGAGTAGCTAGGACTACAGATGCCTGCCACCATGCCCGGCTAAATTTTGTATTTTTTGTAGAGATGAGGTTTCGTCATGTTGCCTAGGCTGGTCCCCAACTCCTGTGCTCAAGTGATCCTCCTGCCTTAGCCTCCCAAAGTGCTGGGATTACCGGAGTGACCCACCACAAGAGGCCTCTAGGCAGATTTTTATGTTTTATTTTAATTTAATTTTAAATTTTGGTATCTAAAATACCAAAATACCACTCTGTTGCCTAGGCTGGAGTGCAGTGGCATGATCTTGGCTCACTGCAACCTCCGCCTCTTGGGTTCAAGCAATTCTCCTGCCTCAGCCTCCCAAGTAGGTAGGATTACAGGTACGCGCTGCTGTACCTGGATACTTTTTGTTTTTTTTTTTTTGTTTTTTTTTTTTTTGAGACGGAGTCTCGCTCTGTCGCCCCGGCTGGAGTGCAGTGGCCGGGTCTCCGCTCCCTTCAAGCTCCGCCTCCAGGGTTTACGCCATTCTCCTGCCTCAGCCTCCCGAGTAGCTGGGACTACAGGTGCCCGCCACCTCGCCCGGCTAGTTTTTTGTATTTTTTAGTAGAGACGGGGTTTCACTGTGTTAGCCAGATGGTCTCGATCTCCTGACCTCGTGATCCGCCCGTCTCGGCCTCCCAAAGTGCTGGGATTACAGGCTTGAGCCACCGCGCCCGCCCTATTTTGTATTTTAAGAGAGATGGAGTTTCACCATACTGGCCAGGCTGGTCTTGAACTCTTGACCTCAAGTGATCTACCTGCCTTGGCCTCCCAGAGTGTAGGGATTACAGG
>NW_016804764.1:0-221 GCF_001698545.2 Rhinopithecus bieti | reverse complement strand
ACACTGGGGCGTCTCATGGGCAGGGGGGAGGGGGGTATTGCATTGGGAGTTATACATGATATAAATGATGAATTGATGAAAAAAACAAAAAGACAAAAAAAAAAAAGATTTTACATGGGGAATAAAAGAGATCATGGATGAATCTCACATTTTTGTTGGTGACATCCAAGCATCCTGGGAAAGCCAGGGTTGGAGTAGGTAAATGTTAGAAACCTCATATG
>NW_016804763.1:0-2220 GCF_001698545.2 Rhinopithecus bieti | reverse complement strand
GAATGGGAGTTCATTGATTATTTGGCTCTCTGTTTGTCTATTATTGATGTATAAGAGTGCTTGTGATTTCTGCACATTGATTTTGTATCCTAAGACTTTACTTGAGTTGCTTATCAGCTTAAGAAGATTTTGGGCTGAGACGATGGGGTTCTCTAAATATACAATCATGTCATCTGCAAATGGAAACAATTTAACTTTCTCTCTTCTATTTGAATACGCTTTTTTCTTTCTCTTGGCAGATTGCCCTGGCCAGAACTTCCAATACTTTGTTGAATAGGAGTGGTGAGAGAGGGCATCCTTATCTTGTGCTGATTTTCAAAGGGAATGCTTCCAGCTTTTGCCCATTTGGTATGATATTGGCTGTGTGTTTGTCATAAACAGCTCTTATTATGTTGAAATACGTTCCATCAGTACCTAGTTTATTGAGAGTTTTTAGAATGAAGAGGTATTGAATTTTATCGAAGGCCTTTTCTACATCTATTGAGATAATCATGTGCTTTTTGTCATTGGTTTTGTTTATGTGATGGATTACATTTGTTGATTTGCATATGTTGAACTAGACTTGCATCCCTGGGATGAAGCCAACTTGATCATGGTGGATAAGCTTTTTGATGTTCTGCTGAATTTGTTTTGCCAGTATTTTACTGAGGATTTTTGCATCAATGTTCATCAGGGATATTGGCCTGAAATTTTTTTGTGTGTTTTTCTCTGCCGGGTTTTGTTATCAGGATGATGCTGGCTCATAAAATGAGTTAGGGAGGATTCCCTCTTTTTCTATTGTTTGGAATAGTTTCAGAACGAATGGTACCAGCTCCTCTTCATACCTTTGGTAGAATTCGGCTGTGAATCCGTGTGGTGCTGGGCTTTTTTTTTTGGTTGGTATTAATTTTCTTTGGAGGCTATTAATTACAGTGTCAATTTCAGAACTTGTTAATGGTCTATTCAGGAATTCAACTTCTTCCTGGTTTAGTCTTGGGAGGCTGTATGTGACCAGGAATTTATCCATTTCTTCTAAATTTTCTAGTTTATTTGTGTAGAGGAGTTTATAGTATTCTCTGATGGTAGTTTGTATTTCTGTGGGATCGGTGGTGATATCCCCTTTATCATTTCTTATTGTGTATTTGATTCTTCTCTCTTTTATTCTATAGTATTCTGGCTAGTGGTCTATCTAGCCAGCTCCTGGATTCATTGATTTTTTGAAGAGTTTTTCGTGTCATTTTGAGTTCTGATTTGATCCTAGTTATTTCCTGTCTTCTGCTAGCTTTTGAATTTGTTTGCTCTTACTTCTCTATTTCTTTTAATTGTGATGTTAGGGTGTTGATTTTAGATCTTTCCCGTTTTGTCCTGTGGATATTTAGTTGTATAAATTTCCCTCTAAACAGTGCTTTAGCTGTGTCGAAGACATTCTGGTACATTGTGTCTTTGTTCTCATCTGTTTAAAAAAACATTTATTTTTGCCTTAATTTCGTTATTTACCCAGTAGTCATTCAGGAGCAGGTTGTTCAGTTTCCACTTAGTTGTGTGGTTTTGAGTGAGTTTCCTAATCCTGAGTTCTAATTTGATTGTACTGTGGTCTGAAAGACTGTTATAATTTTAGTTCTTTTACATTTGCTGAGGAGTATTTTACTTCCAACTATGTGGTCAGTTTTGCAATAAGTGAGATGTGGTGCTGAGAAGAATGTATATTCTGTTGATTTGGGGTGGAGAGTTCTGTAGATGTCTATTAGGTCAGCTTGGTCCAGAGCTGAGTTCAAGTCCTGAAAATCCTTGTTAATTTTCTGTCTCGTTGATCTAATATTGACAATGGGGTGTTAAAGTCTCCCACTATTATTGTGTGGGAGTCTCAATCTCTTCGTGGGTCTCTAAGAACTTGCTTTATGAATCTGGGTGCTCCTATATTGCGTTCATATATGTTTAGGACAGTTAGCTCTTCTTGTTGCATTGACTCCTTTACCATTATGTAATGGCCTTCTTTGTTTTTTTGATCTTTGTTGGTTTAAAGTCTGTTTTATCAGAGACTAGGATTGCAACTCCTGCTTTTTTTTTCTTTCCATTTGTATGGTAAATCCCTCCATTCCTTTATTTTGACCCTATGTATGTCTTTGCACGTGAGATGGGTCTCCTGAATAAAGCACACTGATGGGTCTGGATTCTTTATCCAATTTGCCAGTCTGTGTCTTTTAATTGGTGCATTTAGCCCATTTACATTTAAAGTTAATA
>NW_016804762.1:0-1084 GCF_001698545.2 Rhinopithecus bieti | reverse complement strand
CGCCCGGCTCATTTGTTTTTTAGAGTGACCACTCTGACAACAGTGTGGAGAAAGAGCCATGTAGAGGACAGATTCAACCATTCAGCCACCATTGAGCTCCCATTACGTGCCCAGTGCTATTTTAGGTGCTAGTTATATAGCAGTAAACAAATCAAATTCCCTTTTATCATAGAGTTTACATTAGAGTAGAAAGATACTGGAAATGTACTCCTTAATCTTTAGATATTAAAATCTTACCTTTATTTAAATTTTTGGCCCAAATGCCATCTGTTCATAATCTTTTGTTGTTGTTGTTGTTGTTGTTTTAGAAAGGGCAGGGTCTCACTCTGTCCCCCAGGCTGAAGTGCAGCGGTGTGATTTTGGCTCACTGTAGCCTCGACCTCCCGGGTTCAAGTGACCCTCCCACTTCAGTCTCCTAAGCAGCTGGGACTACAAGCATGTGCCACTGTGCATGGCTATTTTTTTTTTTTTTCCTGTAAAGATGGAGTTTTGCCATGTTGCTCAGGCTGGTCTTGAACTCCTGAGCTCAAGTGATCCTCTCACCTCAGCCTCTAAAGTGTTAGGATTACAGGTGTAAGCCACCATGCCCGGTCTATTCTTTAGTTTGTATTAAAATTATATATATTGTATATCTTCCCTAATTAGTCATAAGGCCTTTTGAGGGCCATGATTGTGTTAACATAATAGATGTTCAATAAATATTACTAAACAAAAAGAACTATTACTTTAAAAATGAAAAGAAAGCTATTTTACAAATATAGCTAAAAGAGAAAATAAAGTATTAGTATAGCGATTCCTTTTTATGAAATCCCTTCTCGGGGCCGGGTGCGGTGGCTCACGCCTGTAATCCCAGCACTTTGGGAGGCCAAGGCAGGTGGATCACGAGGTCAGGAGATCGAGACCATCCTGGCTAACACAGTGAAACCCCGTCTCTACTAAAAATACAAAAAATTAGCCGGGCGTGGTGGTGGTCACCTGTAATCCCAGCTACTCGGGAGGCTGAGGCAGGAGAATGGCATGAACGTGGGAGGTGGAGTTTGCATGCCACTGCACTTCAGCCTGGGCGACAGAGTGAGACTCTGTC
>NW_016804761.1:4677-16357 GCF_001698545.2 Rhinopithecus bieti | reverse complement strand
TTACACTTTCATTTCATGGAGCAGTCTGTTACCACTGTTTTGGGGAATCTGAGAAGGGATATTCTGGATCACTATGAGGACCATATGGACAAAGGAAGTATCCTCACATAAAATCAGAAATAAGCTTTCTGAGAAACTGCTTTGTGATGTGTGAACTCATCTAACAGAGTTACACCACTATTTCGTAGAGCCATTTGCTAGCACTGATTTTGTGGATTCTGAGAACTGATATTTCGGATTGGTTTGTAGAGTATAAGGACAAAGGAAATGTCGTCAGATAAAACCAGAAAGAAGCTTTCTGAGAAACTGCTTTGTAATGTGTGTATTCATTTCACAGAATTACACCACTCTTTCATGGTGGAGTTTGCTAGCACTGTTTTGTGGAATCTCAGAAGAGAAATCTTGGATATCATTGAATCCAATGGTGAATAATGAAATATACTCAGATAAAAAATGGAGAGAAGCGTTCTCCGAAACTGCTTTGTAGTGTGTGAATTCACCTCACAGAGTTACACTACTGCTTTTATTGAGATGTTTACTAACACTGTTTTCACAGTATCTGCAATGATATATATGGGAGTGCATTGAGAACTGAAATATCCTCAGGTAAAATGAGAAAGAAGCTTTTGAGAACTTTCCTTGTGATGTGTGAATTCATTTCACAGACTTACACCTTTCTCTTCATGAAGCAGTTTGCTAACACAGTTTTCTTGGAATCTGCAAAGTGACATTTGGTAGCGCATTGAGTGCTATGGTGAAAAAGGATATATTCTCAGATGAAAACTGGAAAGAAGCGTTCTGGGAAACTGCATTGTAATGTGAGAATGCCACCCACAGAGTTACACATGTATTTCGTGGAGCCGTTTGGTAACACTGTTTTTGTGGATTCTGAGAACTGAAATTTCGGATCGGTTTAAAGAGTATAAGGACAAAGGAAATATCCTCAGAGAAAAAACAGAATGAAGCTTTCTGCGAAACTACTTTGTGATATGTGAATTCATTTCAGAGAGTTTCACCACTCTTTCATGGAGGTGTTTGCTAGCACTGTTTTGTGGAATCTCAGAAGTGATATCTTGTATATCGATGAATCCCATGGTGAAAATGAACTATCCTCAGATAAAACTGCAATGGAGCCTTCTCAGAAACTGCTTTGTTGTGGGTGAATCCAGATCACAGAGTGACATCTTTGTTTTCATTGGGAACTTTGCTAACAGTTTTTTCAGAGAATCTGCAATGGGCACCTGGTGCTTGAGACCGATAGCCCAGGCTGAAAAAGAAAGCAGCTTTTTGAGACTGCTTTGTTGGTGTGTGATTAAACCTCACTGAGTTACACCCTGTATTACATGAGGCGTTTACTAGCCTAGCCCTGTTTATGTGGAATCTGAGAACTGATATTTCGGATCGCTTTGAAGACTATACATCCAAGGGAAATATCCTCAGATAAAACCAGAATGAAGCCTTTGGAGAATCTGCTCTGTGATGTGTGAATTGATCTCATAGAGTTACACCTTTCTCTTCATGAAGCAGTTTGCTAACACTGTTTTCGAGAAATCTGCAACATGATATTTGGGAGCCCATTGAGGGCTATGGTGAAAAAGAATATATCCTCAGATGAAAACTGGAAATAAGCGTTCTGAGAAACTGCAATGTGATGTGTGAATGCAACTCAGAGTTACACTTTTCTTTTCATCGATCAGTTTGCCAACACTGTTTTCTTGAAATCTACAAGGGGATATTTCTTAGTGCAATGTAGCTTATGAAGACAAAGGAAATATTCTCAGATAAAAACTGGAAAGAAGCTTTCAGAGGAAGTGCTTTGTGATGTGTGAATTCATCTCTCAGGGTTACACTTTTCTCTCCATGAAGCAGTTTATTAACACTGTTTTCGTGGAATCAGCAAAGTAGTATTTGGGAGCGCATTGAGGCCTATGGTGAAGAAGGAAATATCCTCAGATGAAAACTAGAAAGAAGCTTTCTGAGGAATTGCTATCTGATGTGTGAATTCATCTCACAGAGTTACACTTTCAATTCATGGAGCAGTCTGTTACCACTATCGTTGGGGACTCTGAGAAGGGATACTTTGATCGCATTGAGGCCTGCGCTGAGAAAAGAAATATCCTCAATTAAAAACGTGAAAGGAGCATTCTGAAAAACTTCTTTGCGATGGTTTAATTCACCTCACAGGGTTACACCTTAGTCTTTATAAAGCAGTTTGCTATCACTCTTTTCGTGTATTCTTCAAAGTGATATTTGGGAGTGCATCAACGTCTGTGGTGAAAACGAAATATACTCAGATGAAAATTGAAAAGAAGCTTTCTGAGAAATTGCTTTTTGATGTGTGAATTCAACTCACAGAGTTACACCTGTATTTCATGGAGCCGTTTGCTAGCCCTGTTTTGAGGAATCTGAGAACTAATATTGCAGATAGCTTTGAAGACTATACCACCAAAGGAAATATCCTCAGACAAAAACCAGAATGCAACTTTCTGAGAAACTGCTTTGTGATGTGTGAATTCATCTCAGAAAGTTACACATGTATTTCATAGAGCTATTTTGCTAGCACTGTTTTTGTGGAATCTCAGAAGTGATATTTTGGATCGTTTTGAAAACTCCTCCGACACAGGAAATATCCTCAGATAAAACCAAAAGAAGCTTTCTGAGAAACTGCTTTATGATGCGTGAATTCATCTCACAAAGCTACACCACTCTTTCATGGAGGAGTTTGCTACCACTATTTTTGAGCAATCTCAGAAGTGATATTTTGGATATCATTGAATCACATGGTGCATAATGAAATATCTCCACATAAAATCTGGAGAGAACCCTTCTCAGAAATTGCTTTGTGGTGTGTTAATATACCTCACAGAGTTACACTTTTGCTTTCATTGAGGTGTTTGCTAACACTGATTTCCCGGAATCTGCAATGAGATATATGGGAATGCATTTAGAACTGAAATATCGTCAGATAAAACGAGAAAGAAGCTTTCTGAGAAACTTCTTTGTGATGTGTGAATTCATCTCAGACTTACACCGTTCCCTTCATGAAGCAGTTTGCTAACACTGTTTTTGTGGAATCTACAAAGTGGTATTTGGGAGCACATTGAGGGCTATGGGGGAAAAGGATATATCCTGAGATGAAAACTGGAAAAAAGCATTCTGAGAAACTGTACTGTAATGTGTGAATGCAACTCACAGAGTTACACGTTTCTCTTCAGTGATCAGTTTGCCAACACTGTTTTCTTAAAATCTGCAAGGAGATATTTCGTAGTGCAATGAAGCTTACAGAAACAAAGGAAATATTCTCAGATAAAAATGAGAAAGAAGCTTTCTGAGAAACTGCTTTATGATGCGTATATTCATCTCACAAAGTTACACCACTCTTTTTTTTTTTTTTGAGATGGAGTCTTGCTCTGTCACCCGGGCCTGGAGTGCAGTGGCCAGATCTCAGCTCACTGCAAGCTCTGCCTCCTGGGTACATGCCATTCTCCTGCCTCAGCCTCCAGAGTAGCTGGGACTACAGGCGCCCACCACCTCGCCCAACTAGTTTTTTGTATTTTTAGTAGAGATGGGGTTTCATTGTGTTAGCCAGGATGGTCTCCATCTCCCGACCTCGTGATCCAGTCTCAGCCTCCCAAAGTGCTGGGATTACAAGTTTGAGCCACCACGCCTGGCTGCACAACTCTTTCATGGAGGAGTTTGCTACCACTATTTTTGAGGAATCTCAGAAGTGATATTTTTGATATCATTGAATCACATGGTGAACAATGAATTATCTTCTGATAAAATCTGGAGAGAACCCTTCTCAGAAAGTGCTTTGTTGCGTGTGAATTCACCTCACAGAGTTACACTATTTGCTTTCATTGAGATGTTTGCTAACACTGTTTTCACAGAATCTGCAATGAGATATGCGGGAGTGCATTGAGAACTGAAATATCCTCAGATAAAACTAGAAAGAAACTTTCTGAGAAACTTCTTTGTGATGTGTGAATTCATCTCACAGAGTTACACATTTCTCTTCATGAAGCAGTGTGCTAAAACTGTTTTAGTGGATTCTGATAAGTGATATTTGGGAGCATGTTGAGCACTATGGTGAAAAAGGATATATCTTCAGATGAAAACTGGAAAGAAGCGTTCTGAGAAACTGCATTGTGTTGAGTAAATGCAACTCACAGAGTTACACTGTTCTTTTCATCGATCAGTTTACTAACACTGTTTTCCTTTTTTTTTTTTTTTTGAGATGGAGTCTCGCGCCCCAGGCTGGAGTTGCAGTGGTCTGGATCTCAGCTCAACGCAAGCTCTGCATCTTGGGTTTATGCCATTCTCCTGCCTGCAGCCTTCCCAAGTAGCTGGGATTACAGGGGCCCGCCAAATCGCCCGGCTGTTTTTTGTATTTTTAGTAGAGATGGGGTTTCCACTGTGTTGCCAGGATGCTCTCGATCTCCTGGACCCCTCATGATCCGGCCTGTCTCGGCCTCCCAAAGTGCTGGGATATTAACAGAGCTGAGCACCGTGCCCGGCCCTAACACTGTTCTTCTTGAAATCTGCAATGGAATATTTCTTAGCACCATGAAGTTTATGGTGACAAAGGAAGTACCTCTGAAAAAAACGAGAAAGAAGCTTTCTGATGAAACTGCTTTGTGATGTGTGGGAATTTCATTCACAGAGGTTACTCACCTTTCTCTTCATGAAGCAAGTTTGCTAACACTGTTTTCGTGGAATCTTGAAAAGTGATATTCTCCCTCTACATGGAAGATACAGACACTCATATTTGGTCCCCAGCTGACTTCGGCATGTCTGCCTCAAGGGTTCTGAGATAGCCCATTTTTTCGGACAGGCACTGAACAGGATGTTAGCCTCTGTCCCCTCACCCACCGCCAACACTATTGCAATATGTAGATGACTATTGCTATTGTAGCCCCTCCTGGGAGAGGCTCCCTTGCTGCTACACTTTTAAATTTCTTGGGCAACTGAAGTGATTGGGTTAACCCGGCAAGGGCTCAAACTTTTGCACCCTTTCTGTCTCCTACCTAGGCAATACACCTCACACCCACTACACAAAGCCTCCCGGCGATTGAATAAAGGCCTCATTGAGCGTCTCCAGCCTCCTCAGGATGTGGAAGAGATGTTGTCCTTCCTGGAGGACTTGGTTAGGGTATTTCAGGGCATTGGATTCCCAACTTCGGGGTCGTAGCCAGCCCCCTCTACCAAGGGCTGCCAAGGAAGCGCTCACTGGCTGCTGTCCAACCCTCATTGATTGCCAACTCTTTCAAGAGCTTCAGGACTGTCTCCTTTTCTGCCCTGGCTCTCTCTCTCCCAATCCCCTTTGCTTTTCATTTATTCACCCGTGGAACACCAAAAGGTAGCTACCTCGCCCCTCTAGCCCAGCAGGTTGGATCCACATACAGGCATGGCCTATCTCTCCAAGCAGTTTAGATCCCACGGCCAGGGGCTGGCAACCTGTCTGTGGCCCTGGTAGTTGCTGCACGGAACTACCAAGGGCAGGCTCTTCAAGCTCACCCGTAGGATATCCTCTCTATGGTCTACCCTTCTTTACTGAACTGTCAGATCTCCACCCAAGCTCTCTCACCCCACTCACTCCATCATGGGCTTCAACAGTTCCCACTTGCAATTCATTGAAAAACCCTCACATCACCCTCACCACCTCACCCCCTCTAACCCTGCTACCCTTTTGCCCACTCCAGGGTGCGATTCTGCTCCGCACATGTCACTGCCCCAGAGGTCTCCACCAGCTTGCCTGCCCGCTGCCCGCCCACCTCGGTCTTTCCGAACAGCCATTAGAACACCCAGACTGTACCCTGTCGTGGACGGGAGTTCTGTCTTAACCCCCAATGGCCGTCGGTAGGCAGCATACGCTGTAGTAACAGCAAACCAGATGGTCAAAACCAGAACCTTGCCTTTAGGCACCACCTCTGGGAAGGCTGAACTCACTGCCCTTACTCGTGCCTTACTTCTCTCCGAAGGGGGCAGAGGGTTAATATCTACAAAGACTCTAAATATGCCTACCTTATTGCACACATCCACTCACTTCTCTGGCAAGAGCGAGGGTTTCTTACCACCAAAAGGATGCCAGTAGTCAATGGACCACTTATAAAGAGGTTACTTGATGCTCTTCAGGCTCCCAAGGAGGTAGCCATCATCCACTGTAAAAGCCACCAGCATTCTAAAGACCCTGTGTTGCAGGGTAACAATCTAGCTGACTCCACCGCACGGGCCACCACCTCACTTCCTCCCCTACCTCAGCACCTTTACTCTTTCTTTCCTCCACTTATTCCCCTGTCTACTCTTCCCAGGAACTTCAAACCCTGATGGCCCATCCCAGCACTACCCAAAGCGAGGATAGATGGGTATTCATTGACAGCCGAATAGCGTTCCCTCAGACTCAGGCAGTGCATATATTGACCGACATACACAGCTCTCTGCACATAGGGCCTAAGGCTATGTATAACTTCCTGGAACCCATGCTCCACCTCCCCTCACTGCAGGCCCAGATTAGGAAGGTACATCAGCAATGTGCCACCTGTTCAGCTGTTAACCCCCAGGGCAGGCTCAGGCACACAGGTCCCACTAATCAGCTAAGGGGCCACCAGCCAGGGGAAGATTGGCAACTTCATTTTACCGACATGCCCCGATATAAAAAATTCCACTACCTGCTGAACCTGGTTGACACGTTCTCAGGATGGACTGAGGCTTTCCCCACCACCTAAGAAACTGCATATCCCCACCACCCTCCTAGAGCACATCATCCTCAGGTTTGGTCTCCCCCAAACCATCCAATCAGACAACAGTCCAGCCTTCATTTCTAAATTCACCCAGCAGGTGGCGGCCGCACTCCGGATTACCTGGAAGCTCCACATTCCCTACCATCCACAGTCATCTGAAAAGGTAGAATGTGCAAATGGTCTTATTAAACTACATCTAACCAAACTCACTCTAGAAACCCGCCTCTTGTGGGTGACTCTCCTTCCCTTGGCTCTCACTGGTCTCAGGGCAGCTCTGTGAGCCCCCACAGGGCTCAGCCCTTTTGAACTGCTATATGGATGCCTGTTCCTCTTCCAGGAGCTGCCAGCCCTCTTCCCTCCCTTAGACTCCTACCTACCCTACTTAATCTTCCTTCATGAGCTTCTGAGAAAACACGCAGATCGGTGTCTCCCTGCACCTGCTTCCCCAACCCTCGAGAGTCCCGCCATCATAGCGTCTGGAGACCTGGTCCTGGTCAAGCAGCTGCAACCCCGAGCCTTATCTCCATGGTGGGAAGGACCATACACCATAATCCCCACCACTCCTACCACTGCCAAGCTCCTTGGTCTTCCTTCCTGGTATCATCTGTTCCAGCTGAAAAAGGCGCCCACCCAGCATGATTCCAATTGGATCACCCAGGTTGTTACCCCTACCAAGTTACAACTCACGTGCGCAGGTAACGACCCTCTGCCTAACCTTCCTCGGCCATCTAGTCCTCCTGAGTCTAGGTGAGACTCCCGCCCAAACTCCCCCCACCAATCCATTCCCGTGGAGGTTCTACCTTTTCATGGTCTGGACCCAGGGGAATCGCATGAGCTCCCTCACGATAGCCACAGTAGACTACCAGCCCCAGGGGTTCCAAAGCCAAGTAACCTTTAACTTCCCCTTCTTTAACAGTGTGTTCCATAATTGGCGGCACCCGGCCATATGTTTCACATACGATCAGACAGATGATGCCTGTTGATCTACTTAGATTGAGACCAATGGAGGCTACCTTTACTACTAATGCAACATTCACTTGGCCATACAGGACACCAACCTCTGAAAAACCCAACGACGCCCTACAAAAGCAGGAAGCAGCCGTATGAACACGTCACAACTTTTTTCTTAATAGGAAGAGGTCGAAATGTTAGGCAGGGACCTAGACCCAACATGGCAGTACCAGCTGACATGGCGGGCCCCTTATCGAGATTTTGCCCACTGGGACTTCCTGCTAGGACTTTCAGGGTGCAAAAAATATCCTGTGCTCAAAAGTAAACCCCACTCTGCTCAAACCCCCAGACACGTCATTCCTCAGAAATCAAAACCTAACTCAGGAAATCAAAACCTACAGACACCGCCTACCTCTCACTATAAAAGCCCCTGATACCTGCCCCATGTGCGACTTCCTTGGCCTCCTTTTAGAGGACTGGTGAACCTCACACACGAGCCCAATAAAGGTTACCTCTGTTCTCATCTGATTCGTGTCTTCTTGCTAGGCTCCCCATTACATTACACTCAGGTAAAAACTGCAGGAAGCCTTCTCAGAAACTGCTTTGTTGTGGGTGAATTCAGCTCACAAAGTTACATCATTGTTTTCTTGAGAAGTTTGCTAACAGTGTTTTTCACAGAATCTGCATATGAGACACATAGGGGCGTTTTGAGACACAGAAATATCCTCAGCTGAAAAAGAAAGAAATCTTTTGAATAAACCTGCTTTTGTGATGATAATTCAACTCACTGAGTTACACGTGTATATCTTGGAGACCTTTTGCTAGCCTGTATTTGTGGAATCCTGAGGAACTAATGTTTGGGATCTCTTTGAAGACTATACGGCTAAAGGAAAATATCCTCAGATAAAAACCCAGAAAGAAGCCTTTCTGAGAAACTGCCTTTTGTGATGTGTGAAATTATCTCACAGAATTACACATGTATTTCAGGAGCCGTTTGCTAGCAGGGTTTTTTGAGAATTTGAGACCCTGATATTTTGGATCGCTCTGAAGACTCCTTCGGACAAAGGAAATATCCTCAGGATAAATACCAGAAAGAAGCTTTCTGAGAAATGCTTTTATAAGTGAGTGAATTCATCTCACAAAGTAACACCCACTGATTCATGGTGCAGTTTGTCAGCACTTTTTTTAGGAATCTCAGAAGTGATATTTCGGATACCATTGAATCCCATGTTGAAAAATGAAATATCCTGAGAAAAAACCTGGAGAGGAGCCTTGCCAGAAACTGCTTTGTGGTGGGCGAATTCACCTCACAGAGTAACACTATTGCTTTCATTGAGATGTTTTCTAAAACTGTTTTCACAGAGTCTACCATGAGATATATGGGAGTGCATTGAGATTGAAATATCCTCAGATAAACACGAGAAAGAAGTTTTGTGAGAAACTTATTTGTGATGTGTGAATTCATCCCACAGAGTTACACCTTTCTCTTCATGAATCAGTTTGTTAACACCGTTTTCATGGAACCTGAAAAGTGATATTTCAGAGTGCATTGAGGGCAATAGTGAAAAAGGATATATCCTCAGATGAAAACTGGAAAGAAGCGTTCTGAGAAACAGCGTTTTGATGCGTGAATGCAACTAACAGATTTACACTTTTCTTTTCATTGATCAGTTTGCCAACACTGTTCTCTTGAAAGCTGCAATGGGATATTTCTTAGCACGAGGAAGCTTAGGCTGACAAACGAAATATCCTCAGATAAAAACGAGAAAGAAGCTTTCTGAGAAAGTTCACTGTGAGGTGTGAATTCATCTCACAGAGATACACTTTTTTCTCCATTAGGCAGTTTGCTTACATTGTTTTGGTGGACTCTGCAAAGTGATATTTGGGAGAGCATTGAGGCCTATGGTGAAAAAAGAAATATCCTCCGATGAAAACTAGAACGAAGCTTTCTGAGAAACTGCTATCTGACGTGTGAATTCATCTCACAGAGTTACACTTTCGTTTCATGGAGCTGTCTGTAGCCACTGTTTTTGGGGAATCTGAAAAGGGATATTAGGGATCGCGATGAAGACTATATGGACAAAGGAAATACCCTCAGATAAAAATCGGGAAGAAGCTTTCTGAGAAACTGCTTTGTGCTGTGTGAATTCATCTCAGAATTACACAACTATTTCGTGGAACCGTTTGCCATCACTGTTTTTGTGGATTCTGAAAACTGATATTTTGGATCAGTTTGAAGAGTATAAGGACAAAGGATATATCCTCAGATGAAAACCAGAATGAAGCTTACCGCAAAACTGCTTTGTGATGTGTGAATTCATTTCACAGTGTCACACCACTCTTTCATGGAGGAGTTTGGTAGCAAGGTTTTTGTCGAATCGCAGAAGTGATATCTTGGATATCTTTGAATCCCATGGTGAGAAATGAAACATCCTCAGATAAAAACTGCAATGAAGCCTTCTAAAAAACAGCATTGTTATGGGTGAATTCAGCTAACAGGGTTATATCACTGTTTTCATTGAGAACCTTGCTAACAGTATTTTCGCAAAATCTGCAATGAGACACACCGGGGTGCTTGGAGACCAGAAATATCCTCAGCTGAAAAAGAAAGAAGCTTTCTCAGAAATTGTTTGTGATGTGTGAATTCAACTCAAAATTTACACATATATTTCATGAAACCGATTGTTAGTCGTGTTTTGTGGAATCTGAGAGGTGATATTATGGATTGCTATGAAGGCTCCTTGGACAAAGGAAATATCCTAAGATAAAACCAGAAAGAAGCCTTCTGAGACACTGCTTTATGATGCGTGAATTCATCTCAAAACTTACACCACACTTTCATGGAGGAGTTTGCTAGTACTATTTTGGAGAAATCTCAAAAGCGCTATTTCACATATCATTGAATCCCTTGGTGAATAATGAAATATCCTCAGATAAAACTTGGAGTGAAGCCTTCTCTGAAAATGCATTGTGGTGTGTGAATACACCTTACAGAGTTACATTTTTCTTTTCATTGATCAGTTTGTTAGCACTGTTTACTTGAAATCTGCAATGGATTATTTCCTAGTGACATGAAGCTTAAGGTGATCAAGGAAATACCCTCCGATAAAAACGAGAAAGAAGCTTTCTGAGAAACTGCTATGTGATGTGTGAATTCATCTCACAGACATACATATATTTAGTGGAGCCGTTTGCCACCACTCTTTTTGTGGCATCTGAGAAGTAATATTTTGGATCGCTATGAAGACTCCTCGGACGAAGGAAATACTTTAGTATTTGATGTGTGAATTCATCTCAGAGAGTTACACCTTAGTCTTCATGGAGCAGTTTGCTAACACTCTTTTCGTGGAAACTGCAACGTGATATTTGGGAGCGCATTGAGGCCTGTGGTGAAAAAGGAAATATTCTCAGATGAAAACTGGAAAGAAGCGTTCTGAGAAACTGCATTGTGATGTGTGAATGCAACTCACAAACTTACACTGTTCTTTTCATTGATCAGTTTGCCAACACTGCTTGTTTGAAATCTGCAATGGGATACTTCCTATGGCCATGAAGCTTACGGTGACCAATCAAATATCCTCCGATGAAAATGAGAAAGAAGCTTTCTGAGAAACTTCTTTGTCCTCCGATGAACACTAGAAAGAAGGTTTCTGAGAAACTGCTATCTGATGTGTGAATTCATCTCACAGAGATACACTTTCCTTTCCTGGAGCATTCTGTTACCACTCTTTTTGTTGAGTCTGGGAAGGGATATTTCAGTTCGCTATGGAGACTATACGGACAAAGGAAATATCCTCAATTAAAAACGTGAAAGAAGCTTTCTGCGAAACTGCTCTGTGATGTGTGAATTCATTTCACAGAGTGAAACCACTCTTTCATGGAGGAATTTGCTAGTGCTGTTTTCATGGAATCTCCGAAGTGATATCTTGAATATCGTGGAATCCCATGGTGAACAACGAAATATCCTCAGATAAAAACTGCAGAGAGGC
>NW_016804761.1:0-2742 GCF_001698545.2 Rhinopithecus bieti | reverse complement strand
TGATCAGTTTGCTAACACAGTTTTCTGGAAATCTGCAATGGGATACTTCTTAGCGCAATGAACCTTACGGTGACAAAGGAAATATCCTCAGATGAAAACTAGAAAGAAGTTTCGTAGGAACTTCTTGGTGATTTGTGAAGTCATCTGACAGAGTTACATTTATGTTCCAATGATCAGTCCATTAACACTGTCTTTGAGGAACCTAGGAAGAACTACTTTTCATGGCATTGAGGCCTATGCTGATAAAGGGAATATCATCAGTTAAATATGTGAAAGAAACTTTATGAGAAAGTTCTTTGTGATCTGTGAATTCATCTCACAGAGTTACAAGTTTGTCTTCATGAAGCAGTTTGCTAACACTCTTTTCGTGGAAACTGCAGAGTGATATGTGGGAGCCCATTGGGGCCCATGGTGAAAAAGGAAATATTTTCCAAAACTAAATAGAAAGAAGCTTTCTGAGAGATTGCTTTCTGATATACGACTTCATCACACAGAGTTCCAAACTTCCCTTCTTGGAGTAGTTTGCTAACACTGTTGTCATGTATTCTGCAAAGTGATATTTGGGAGCTCATTGCGGGCTATGGTGAAAAGGAAATATCGTCAGATAAAAACTGGAAAGAAGCATTCTGAGAAACTGCATTGCGATGTGTGAATGCATCTCACAGAGTTACACGTTTCCCTTCAGTGGTCACTTAGCTAACAGAGTTTTCTTGAAATCTGCCATAGGATATTTCTTAGCTCACTGAAGCTTACAGTGACAAAGGAAATGTCCTCAGATGAAAACTAGAAAGAAGCTTTCCCAGAAACTTCTTGGTGATATGTGAATTCATCTCACAGAGTTACACTTATGTTTCCAGGAACAGTCCATTAACACTGTCTTTGAGGAACATGAGAAAGGCTACTTTGGATCGCATTGAGGCCAATGCTGATAAAGGAAATATCATCAGTTAAAAACGTGAAATAAGCTTTCTGAGAAACTTCTTTATGATCTGTAAGTTCATCGCACAGAGTTACAACTTAGTCCTCAGGAAGCAGTTTGCTAACACTCTTTTCGTGGAATCTGCAAAGTGATATGTGGGAGCCCATTGGGGCCCATGGTGAAAAAGGAAATATACTCAGATAGTAACTAGAAAGAAGCTTTCTGAGAGATTGCTTTCTGATGTGTGACTTCATCACACAGAGTTCCACCCTTCCCTTCTTGGAACAGTTTGTTAACACTGTTGTCGTGGATTGTGCAAAGTGATATTTGGGAACTCATTGAGGGCTATGGTGAAAAAGGAAATATCCTCAAATAAATACTGAAAAGAAGCCTTCTGAGAAACTGCATTGCGATATTTGAAGGCACCTCACAGAGTTACACGTTTCTCTTCATTGATCAGTTTGCTAACACAGTTTTCTTGAAATCTGCAATGGGATACTTCTTAGCGCAATGAAGCTTACGGTGACAGAGGAAATATCCTCTGATAAAAACTAGAAAGAAGTTTTCTTAGAAAGTTCTTGGTGATCTGTGAATTCATCTCACAGAGTTACACTTATATTTCATGGAGCGGTCCGTTAACACTGTCTTTGAGTAACGTGATAAGGGCTACTTTGTATCACATTAAGGCCTACGCTGATAAAGGAAATATTAACAGTTAAAAACGTGAAAGAAGCTTTCTGAGAAACATCTTGGTGATCTATGAGTTTATCTCACAGAGTTACACGTATGTTTCATGGAGCAGTCCATTAACAATGTCTTTAAAGAACCTGAGAAGGGCTACTTTGGATCACATGGAGACCTATGCTGAAAAATGAAATATCTTCAGTTAAAAACGTGAAAGAAGCTTTCTGACAAACTTCTTTGTGATCTATGTATGTATCTCACAGAGTTACAACTTAGTCCTCATGAAGCAGTTGGCTAACACTCTTTTCGTGGAATCTGCAAATTGATATTTGGGAGCCAATTGGGACCTATGATGAAAAAGGAAATATCCTCAGATAGTAACTAGAAAGAAGCTTTCTGAAAGATTGCATTCTGATGCGTGCCTTCATCACAGAGAGTTCCACCGTTCCCTTCTTGGAACAGTTTGCTAACAGTGTTGACGTGGATTGTGCAAAGTGATATTTGGGAGATCTTGGAGGGCTATGTTGAAAAAGGATATATCCTCAGATAAAAACTAGAAAGGAGCTTTCTGAGAAACATTTGTGATCTGTGAATTCACCTCACAGAGTTACAACCTTGTCTTCTTGAAGCAGTTTGCTAACACTGTTCTTGTGGAATTGGCAAAGGGATATTTGGGAACCCATGGTGGTCTATGGTGAAAAAGGAAATATCCTCAGATAAAAACTGGAAGGAAGCGTTCTGAGTAACTATGTTGTGACGTGGAAATGCAACTCACAGAGTTACACTTTCCTTTCCATGGATCTGTTTGCTAGCAGTGTTTTCTTGAAATCTACATTGGGATATTTCTTTGTGAAATGAAGCTTACGGTGACAAAGGCAATATCCTCAAATACATACTAGACAGGAGCTTTCTGAGAAACTTCTTTGGAATCTGTGAGTTCATATCCCAGAGTTACAAACTTGTCTTCTCGAAGCAGTTTGCTAATACTGTAGTCATGGAATCTGCAAAGTGATATTTGGGAGCGCATTGAGGCCTATGTTGAAAAAGGAAATATCCTCAGATAATAACTAGAAAGATGCTTTCTGATAAATTGCTTTATGATATGTGAATCCATCAGGCAGAACTTCACCTTTCCCTTC
>NW_016804760.1:0-18586 GCF_001698545.2 Rhinopithecus bieti | reverse complement strand
GATTTTTCTATCCAGGTATTTAATGTGTTTTTCAGATTGTAAAACACTTTTCCTCCATTGGAATAAATTGTTTTCTAACTCACGCACCAATAGTTCCACTTTGAAGGCTTCTCACTTTTGAAGAAATATGTGGAAGAAAATGATCTGGATGATTAAGTAGAAAGAGGTTGATGAATACCCTAGTGAAAATAACACCTGTAGCTGTGTAAATTCACATGGCATTTACAGGAAAATAATTGAAAATAATTGCAAAATCAAGAAATTGATCTTCATGCAGTACATTCTATGGCCCAAATAACCTAGTAAGCCATTCTGCTTGTCAAGACTATTTTCTGAATTCTTATGGATAACTTACATATGTTATGGGGATATGTGGTAAGTGTCTTCTGTCCTCAACAAAACTACTGAGGCCCATAAGAAGGATATTAAGCTAATAATAAAATATTTTTAAAATTATTTTAACGTGACCTCAGAGGAATACTTCTGAGATTTTTTTTTTAATTTCAACTTTTATTTTAGATTCAGAAAGTACTTGTGTACGATTGCTACAAGGGTATATTTGACCCAGGTGGTGAGCATAGTACCCAATAGGTAGTTTTTAAACATATGCTTCCCTCCCTTCCTCCCTCTTCTAGCAGGCTGCAACATTTCCCCCTTCCACCCCATATTTATGTGTATACTTTCTCAATGTTTAGCTCCCACTTATAATTAAAAAAAGAAAAAAAACATGCAATATTTGTTTTCCTGTTCCTGTGTTAATTTGCTTAGGATAATGTCCTACAACTCCATCCATGCTGCTTCAAAGGACATGATCTCATTCATTTTGGGGGATGTGTACTATTCCACAGTGTATACGTACTATATTTTGTTTATCCAGTCCACTGTTGATGGGCACCTAGGTTGATTCCACATCTTTGCTATTGTGAATAGCACTGCAATGATCATACGAGTGCATATATCTTGTTGGTATAATGATCTATATTCCTTTGGGTATATACCCAGTGTATTACTTCATTCTCACATCGCTATAAAGAACTACCTGAGTCTGGATAATTTATAAAGGAAAGAGGTTTAATTGTATTACAGTTTCACAGGCTGTACAGGAAGCATGGCTGGGGAGGCCTCAAGAAACTTACAATTATGGCAGAGGGTGAAGGGGAAGCAGGCCCATCTTACATGGCTGGAGAAGGAGGAAAAGAGTGAATGGGAAGGTGTCACAAACTTTTAAACAACCAGGTCTTGTGAGAACTCACTCACTGTCACTAGAACAGCAAGGGGAAATCCACCCCATGATTCAATCACCTCCCACCAGGCTCCTCCTCCAACATTTGGGTTCACAATTTGACATGAGATTTGGTTGGAGACACAATCCAAACCCTATCACCCAGTAACAGAATTCCTGGGTTTAATGGTAGCTCTGTTTGAGTATCTTTGAGAAATATCAAACTACTTTCCACAGTGGCTAAATTAATTTACATTCCGATAGGCAGTGCATAAGCATTCCCTTTTCTCTGCAGCTTCCCCAGCAACTATTGTTTTTTGACTTTTTATTAATAGCCATTCTGACTGGTGTGAGGTAGTATTTCACTGGTTTTGATTTGCATTTCTCTAAGGGTTAGTGACAATAAGCGTTTTTTCATATATTGGTTGTCCACATGTGTGTCTTCTTTTGAAAAGTGTTCATGTCTTCTGCTCATTGTTTAATGGGGTGATTTGATTTTTCTTTTTTGAATTCTTGAAATTTCTTGTAGATCCCACATATTAGGCTTTTATCAGGTGTGTAGTAGTTTGTGAAAATTTTCTCCCATTCTGTATCTTGTCCGTTTACTCTGTTGATTGTTTCTTTTGCTGTGCAGAAGCTCTTTTGTTTAATTAGGTCTTGCTTCATTCTTTATTTTTATTGAAATTGGTTTTGGGAGCTTGGCCATAAATTCTTTGCCAACACCTATATTGAGAAAGGTATTTTCTAGGTTTTCTTCTAGGATTTTATAGTTTGATGTCTTACATTTAAATTTTTAATTCAATTTGAGTTTGATTTTGTACATGATGAAAGGCAGGCATCTAGTTTCATTCTTCCACATATGGCTAGCCAGTTATCCCAGCAACATTTATTGATGAGGGAGTTTTTTCCCCATTGCTTGTTTTTGTTGGTCTTGCTGAAGATCAGATGGTTGTAGATGTGCAGCTTTATTCCTGAGATTTTGTTGTTGTTGTTGTTGTTGTTCCATTGATCTCTGTGTCTGATTTCGTATCAGTATCACTTTGTAGCATAGTTTCAAGCCAGGCTATGTGATGCCTCTGGCTTTCTTCTTTTTGTTTATTGTTTGGGCTCTTCTTTTGGTTCCATATGAATTTTCAAATAGTTTTTTCTAATTCTGTGAAAATTGTCATTGGTAATTTGATAGGAATTGAATATAATGTGTAGATTACTTTTGAACATATTGCCGTTTTAATGATATTGATTATTCCGATCCATGAGCAGTGGAATACTTTTCCATTTATTTGTGTCGTCTCTGATTTCGTTCAGTAGCGTTTTATAGTTCTCCTTGTAGAAATTATTTGCCTCCTTGGCTAGCTGTACTTTTATATATTTCATTTATTCTGTGGCTATTGTAAATGGGATTGTGTTGTTAATTTGACTCTCAGCCTGGACATTATTGGTTTACAAAAATGCTACTGATTTATATGACATTGATATGTATCTCGATGTCTTGCTAAAACCATTTATCAGTTCTAGTAGCCTTTTGGCAGAGTCTTTAGGGTTTTCTAAGTATAGAATTATATCCTCAGTGAAGACAGAGAGTTTGACTTTCTTTCTAATTTGAACGCCTGTTATTTATTTTTCTAGCCTGATTGCCCTGGTTAGGACTTCCAGTAACTACGTTGAATGGGAGTGGTGAGAGTGAAAATCCTTCCCTTGTTTCAGTTTTCCAGGGGAGTGTTTCCAGCTTTTGTCCCTCCAGTATAATGTTGGCTATAGGATTGCTCTTATGATTTTGAGGTATGTTCCTTTGTTTCCTAGTCTGTTGAAATTTTTAATTATGAAGGGATGTTGGATTTTATCCAAAGATTTTTCTGCGTCTACTGAGATGATCATATGGTTTTTTATTTTAATTTTGTTTATGTGGTGAATCACATTTTTGACTTGCATATACTGAAACAACCTTGGATCTCAGGAATAAAACCTTCTTGATCATGGAAAATTAGCTTTTTAATGTGGTTCTGGATGCAATTTACTAGTATTTTGTTGTGTATTTTTGCATCCATGTACACCAGAGATATTGGTCTAAAGTTTTCTTTGTTCATTGCATCTCTGCTAGATTTTGGTATTAAGCTGATGCTGGCTTCATGGGAGTTTGGGAGGAGTTCCTCCTCATCCATTTCTTGGAATAGTTTTGGTAGGATTTGGACCAGTTTTTCTTTGTATGCCTGTTAGTATTTTGCTGTGAATCTGTCTGTTCCAGGGCTTCTTTAGGTTGGTAGGTTTTTATTATTGCTAATTCAACTTCAGAGCTCAATATTTGTCTATTCAGTGTTTCAGTCTCTTCCTGATTCAATCTGGAGAGACCGTGTTTCAGGAATTTATCTCTTTCTCATAGATTTTCTAATTACTATGCACAAGTTTGTTAATAGTTCTCTAGAAGGATCTTTTGTATATCTGTGGGATTAGTTGTCCTGTCATTTTGGTCATTTCTGGTTGTACTTTTGCGTCTTCTCTCTCTTTTCTTTCTTAATCTAACTAGACATAAATCATCAATCTTATTCATGTTTGAAAGAACCCACTCTTGGTTCCATTGGTCTTTTATAGGGATTTTTGCATCTCAGTAGCATTCAGTTCTCTAATTTTAGTTCTTTCTTTTCCTCTGCTAGCTTTGAGGTTGATTTGTTCTTTTATTTTTGTTTCTTTAAGTGCAAAGGTAGCTTGTTAATTTGAGATCTTTCTATCTTCTTGATGAAGGTGTTTATAGCTATAAACTTCCAAATTAACACTGCTTTTGCTGTATCCTCATATTTAGGTAACTTATGATCACATGTTCATTATTGTCAAATATATATTTTTTTATTTCTACATTAATTTGATGTTCACCAAGGAGTTACTCAGGAACAAGTTGTTTAATTTCCATGTAGGTTTGTAGTTTTGGTATATCTTCTTGACATTGATCTCTATTTTAATTGCATTGTGGTCTGAGGGTATGCTTGGTATGATTTCAATCTTTTTGAACTCATTGATTTTTAAAATCTTTATGACTGAGCAGGTGGTCAATTTTAGAATAAATTCCATATGCAGTTGAGAGGACTGTATATTTTTTTGTTGTTTGATAGAGTGTTCTATAGATGTCTATTAGGTCCAATTGGTCGAGTGTTGAGTTTAAATCTAGAGTTTCTTTTGCCTTAATGATCTGTCTAATGCTATCAGTGGGGTGTTGAAGTCTCCCACTATTATTGTGGTTCTTTAATTCCTTTTGTAGGCCAAGAACTTGTTTTGTAAATCTGGATGCTCCAATGTTGGATGTTTATATATTCAGGGTAGTTAGGGTTTCTTGTTCGATTGTACCCTTTATTATTATGTAATACTCTGCTTTATCTGTATTAATTTTTATTGGTTTAAAGCCTATTTTATCTTATATAATAACAACTTCTGCTCCTTTTGTTTTCTATTTGCATGGTAGATCTTTTTCCATCCTTTTACTTTTAGTTTGTGGGTATCATTACAAGTGAGATGGGTCTCTTGAAAGTAACAGATGGTTAGGTCTTTCCTTTTTTTCTAGCCTGCCACTCTATGTCTTTCAAGCAGGGCATTCAGACCATTTACATTTAAGGTTAGTATTGATATGTGTGATTTTAATCCTGTCATCATGTTGTTAGCTGGCTGTTATGTAGACTTGATTGCACAGTTACTTTATAGTGCCTGTGAGCTATGTGCTTAAGAGTGCTTTTGTGGTAGCAGGTGTCATTATTTTTGTTCCCTGTTTAGCACTCTCTTAAGAACCTCTTGTAAGGCTGGTCTAGTTGAAACATATTCCCTCAGCATTTGCTTGTGTGAAAATAGCTTTATTTCTCTCTTACTTATGAAAATTAGTTTGGCAGGATATGAAACTCCTTAGTGGAATTTATTTTCTTTAAGGACACGAAATGACCTTTAACGTCTTCGGGTGTAGGTTCTGCTGAAAGATTTGCTCCTATCTCTGGTGGCACTCCCTTTTTATGTGACCTGGCCCTTTCTCTAGCTGCCTTTAAGATTTTTGTTTGTTTGTTTGCATTCTCTTTCATGAATCTGATGATTATGTGCTTTGTGGATGGTCATCCTACATAGTGTCTAGCTAGAGTTCTCCCTATTAGCTGGATTTGCATGTCAGACTCTATGAAGATTAGCAAAATATTCACGAACTATGTCCTCAAACATTTTCCAAGTTGGCGATTTTCTTTCCTTCCATCTGAAATGCTGATGGGTCATAGATTTGGTCTCTTTATGTAATCCCATACATCGCAGGATTTGTTTATTTATTTATTTTTATTTCATTGCAACTATTGTTTTAGATTTAACTGGTCCATGAGCAGGTTTGTTACATGGGTAAATTGCATGTCATGGGGTTTTGGTGTACAGAAAATATTGTCACCTAGGTAATCAGCATAGTACCCCGTAAGTAGTTTCTCAAACCTCCCCCTTTTTCCACCATCAACCATCAAGTAGGCCCCCAGTGTCTATTGTTCCCTTTGAGTCCATGTAAATTCAATGTTTAGCTCCCACTTATAAGTGAGAACATGCAGTATTTGGTTTTCTGTTTTCGTGTTAATTTGCTTAGATGAATGGCTTCCAGCTCCATTGTTGCTGCAAATGACACAATTTCATTCTTTTTTATGAATCCATAGTATTCCATTGTGTATATGTACCACATTTTCTTTATCCAGTCCACTGTTGATAAACATCTACATTGATTCCATGTCTTTGCTATTATAAATAGTGCTGTGAGGAACATATATGTGCATGTGTCTTTATGGTAGAATGATTTATATTTCTTTGGGTATGTAGCTAGCAGTGGAATTGCTGGGTCTAAGGGTAGTTCAGTTTTAAGTTATCTGAGAAATCTATTTTTCACAGTGGCTGAAGTAATTTACATTCCCACCAGCAGTGTATAAATATTTCTTTTAATCTGTAACCTCACTATCATCTGTTATTTTTTGACATTTTAATAATAGCTATACTGACTGGTGTGAGGCAATATATTTTTATGGTTTTGTGATTAGTGATGTTGCATATTATTTTATAGGCTTATTGGCTACGTGAATGTCTTCTTTTGAGAAGTCTCTTTTCGTGTCCTTGGCCCATTAGTGATTTTCTTTGCTTTTGTTCTTTCTTTTTTTTTCCTTGTTGATTTCCTTAAGTTACTTACAGATTCTGGATATTAGATGTTTTTCAGATACATAACTTGCAAATATATTCTCAAATTCTGTAGGTTGTCTTTTTACCCTGTTTATAGTTTCTTTTGCTTTGCAGAAGCTCTTTAATTATGTCTTCTCAATTTTTGTTTTTGTTGCAATTGCTTTTGTAGTCTTTGTCATGAGGTCTTTGCCAGGGCTGATATCCAGAGTGATCTTTCTTAGCTTTTCCTCTAGGGTTTTTATAGTTTTATGTTTTACATTTAATGTTTTAATCCATCTTGAGTTGATTTTGCATATGATGAAATGTAAGGGTCCAGTTTCAATCTTCTGTATATGGCTAGCCAGTTATCACGCCACCATTTATTGAATAGGGATTCATTTTCCCATTGCTTGTTATTGTCAACTTTGTTAAAGATCAGATGGTTATAGGTGTGTGGCTTAATTTCTGAGTTCTCTAACTTGTTCCATAATTCTACATGTCTGTTTTATATCAGTAGCTAGTTGTTTTAGTTACTATATTCTTGTAGCACAGTTTGAAGCTGGGTAGTGTGATACCTCCAGGTTTGTTCTATTTGCTTAGGATTGCTTTGGCTATTTGGGCTCTTTTTGGGTTTCAAATAAATTTTAGAATTTTTTTTCTAATTCTGTGAATAACGTTATTGGTAGTTTGATAGGACAAGAATTGAATCTGTAAATTGCTTTTGGCTGTATGATCACTTTTGCAACAATGATTTTTCCTATCCATTAGCTTGAAATATTTTTCCAGTTGTGTGTGTCATTTCTGATTTCTTGCAGCAGTGTTGCTTTGTCATTTTTGTTTAAGAGATCTTTCACATCTCAATTTAACTGTATTTCTAGGTATTTTATTCTTTTTGTGTCTATTATGAATGGGATTGCATTCCTGATTTGGGTCTGAACTTGGACATCATTGGTGTATAGAAATGCTACTGACTTCGTTTTGTTTTGAGATTGAGTTTCGCTCTTGTTGCCCAGGCTGGAGTGCAATGGGGTGATCTCAGCTTACCACAACTTCTGCCTCCCAGGTTCAAGTGATTCTCCTGCCTCAGGTACCTGAGTAGCTGGGATTACAGGCATGCACCACCACACCCGGCTAATTTTGTATTTTTAGTAGAGATGAGGTTTCTCCATGTTGGTCAGGCTGGTCTCAAACTCCCAACCTCAGGTGATCCACCTGCCTTGGCCTCCCAAAGTCCTGGGATTACAGGTGTGAGCGACTGTAACCGGCCCGACTTTTTACATGTATTTTGTACATTGAAACTTTGCTGGAGTTCTTTATCAGATCTAGGAGCCTTTGGGCAAAGACTATGGAGTTTTCTAGATATGGAATTATATGCCATGAGAGACAGTTCAACTTTTTCTCTTTCTATTTGGATGCTTTTGCTTTCTTTCTCTTGCCTGATTGCTCTGGCTAGGGCCATCAGTACTATGTTTAAGAGGAATGCTGAGAGTGGGCACTTTTGTCTTGTTTCACTTCTCCAAGGGAATGCTGACAGATTTCATCCATTCAGTATGATGTTGGCTGTGGGTTTTTTATAGATGGCTCCTATTGTTTTGAGGTATGTACCTTCAATGCCTAGGATTTTCCATTTTTAGTATGAATGGATGTTGAATTTTATGGAAAGCCTTTTCTGTATCTATTGAGATTATCATATTGCTTTTTCTTTTTTTTTTAGTTCTGTTTCTGTGACGAATCACATTTAATTTGGGTATGTCCAACCAACCTTACACTCCAGAGATAAAGCCTAGTGGATCATGGTGGATTAGCTTTTTGTTGTGCTGATAGATTCAGTTTGCTTGTATTTTCTTGATGACTTTTGTATATATTTTTATCAAGGATATTGACCTGAATTTTTCTTTCATTATGACTCTGCCAGTTTTTTGGTATCAGAATGATGCTGGCCTGATAGAATGAGTCAGGGAAGATTCCCTCCTTCTCAATTTTGTGGAATAGTTTCAACAGGATTGATACCAGGTCTTTATTTGTCTGGTAGGGTTTGGCTGTGAATCTGTCTGGTCCATCTCCTTTTCTCGTTGGTAGGATTTTTTAAATTACAGATTCAATTTCAAAACTAATTAGTGGTGTGTTCATGGTTTCAATATCTTCCTGCTTCATGATTGGGAGATTGTGTGCTCACAGAAATTTATACGTTTCTGCTAGGTTTACTAATTAGAGTGCATAGAGGTGTTCCTAATTGTCTCTGAGTGTATTTTGTATTTCTGTGGGGTCAGTAGTAAAGTCCCCTATTTCATTTCTGATTGTGTTTATTTGGATATTCTCTTTTTTTTCTTTATTTGTGTAGCTAGAATTCTATCAATCTTATTTTTTTTTATAAAACCACAATTTTTGGTTTTGTTGATCTTTTGTGTGCTTTTCCACATCTCAATTTTGTTCAGTTTAGCTCTGATTTTAGTTTTTTCATTTCTCCTGCTTGCTTTGAGGTTAGTTTGCTCTTGTTTTTCCAATTCCTTTAGGTGTGATGTTAGATTGTTAATTTGACGCATTTGTAAATTTTGTATGTGGGCATTTAGTGCTTTAAACATTATTTTTAACAGTGTTTTAACTGTGTTCCATATATTCTTAATGTTTTATGTTTTTTATTATCTTTTTTACAGAATTTTTAGATTTCTGCCTTAATTTTATTGTTTACCCAAAAGTCATTTAGGAACAGTTTGTTTGATTTCAATTTAATCATATGATTTTGAGAAATCTTAGTATTTATTTATTTATTTATTTATTTATTCATTTTATTAAGCTGAGAGTGTGGATTGTATGATTTTAGTCTGAGAGCATGGTATGTATGATTTCATTTTTTTTTTAATTTGTAGAAAATTGCTTTGTGAAAAGAATGATATCATGTCCTTTGCAGGGACATGGATGGAACTGGTGGCTATTATTCTTAGTAAACAAACACTGGAACAGATCACAAAATACTGCAAGTTCTCACTTCTAAGTGGGAGCTAAATATTGAAAACACATGGACGCAGAGGGGAACAACACACACTGCTGCCTTTTGGAGGGAGGAGGTTGGGAGGAGAAAGGTAATTAAAAAAAAAAAAAACTAACGCTTACTAGGCTTAATATCTGGGTTATAAAGTATTCTATACAACAAACCCCCATGACACAAGTTTACCTATGTAACAAACCTATGTAACAAACCAATTGCTCTGGTTAGGGCCATCAGTACTATGTTTAAGAAGAATGGTGAGAGTGGGCACTTTTGTCTTGTTTCACTTCTCCAAGAGAATGCTTACAGCTTTCTTCCATTCAGTATGATGTTGGCTGTGGGTCTGAAGTAAAAGTTTAAAAAAAAACTGCTTGATGGCCGAGTTTGAGTTTGATTTTAGAGTATATGCTATATTCAGATGAGAATAATGTATATTCTGTTGTTTTGGGCTGGAGATTTCTGTAGATGTCTGTTTGGTCCATTTGGTTAAATGTCGACCTTAAGTCCCACATATTTCTGTTAGCTTTCTGTATCAATCATCTGTCTGATGTTGTCAGTGGGGTGTTAGAGTGTCTCACTGTTATTACGTGACTAAGTCTCTTCATAGGTCTCAAAAAACTTGTTTTATGAATCTGGGTGCTCTTATGTTGGGTGCATATATATTTAGAATATTTAAGTTTCCTTGTTGCATTGAACCGTTTATCATTAAGTAATGCATTTCCTTACCTTTTTTGATTCTTGTGGTTTAATGTTTGTTTTCTCTCAAATTAGAATAGCAACCTATGCACTTTTATGTTTTTAGTTTGCTTGATAAATCTTTTGGCATCCTTTTACTTTGAGTCTATGGTTGTTCTTTCATGTGAGATGGGTATCTTGAAGACAGTGTACAGTTGGGTCTTGCTTCTTTACTCAATTTTCCACTCTGTGCCTTTTCAGAGAGGTGGTTAGCCTGTTTTTATTCAAGGGTAATATTAATATTTGCAGATTTGATTCTGTCCTCATGTTGTTAGCTGATTGTTATGTGGTCTTGCTTGTGTATTTGCTTTATAGTGTCAATTGTCTATGTACTTGAGTGTGTTTTAGGGGGTGGACAGTAACGGTCTTTTTTTCTTCATAATTAGCAAACCCTTAAGGAACTCTTGTAAGATAGGTCTGTCAATATCAAATTCCTTCAGCATTTGCTTGTGTGAAAAAACTTTATTTCTTTTTGGCTTATAAAGCTTAGTTTCACTGGATATGAAATTCTTGGTTGGAATGTCTTTGCTTTAGGGATGCTGAATATAGGCCCTCAATCTTTTCTGGCTTGTGGGATTGAGGTCTGTTGTTATCCTGATGTGGCTCCCTTTGTAGGTGACCTGCCCCTTCTCTCTAGCTGCCTTTAATATTTTCTCTTTCACTTTGACATTGGAGAATCTGATGACTATGGGTCTTTGTGTATTTTGGGTGCTTTTCCTGTTTAGTATCTCCCAGGGTTTCTCTAAATTTTCTGAATTTGAGTGCCATCTTCTCTAGTGACATTGTAAAAATTTTTATGGACAATATGCTCAAATATTTGTTCCAAGTTGCTTTCAATCTCTCTCTCTGCTCTGCTTTCTCTCTCGGATCCCTATGAGTGACAGATTTGGTCTCTACATAATGCAATATTTCTCAGACATTTTGTTCATTTTTTTTCAAATTATATTTTCTCCATTTTTGTCTGACTGAGTTAATGCAAAAAACTGGCATTTGAACACAGATTATTTCCTCAGTTGGTCTATTTTGTTGCTAGTGCTATAAATTGTGTTATGAAATTACTGTAATGTTTTTCAGTTTCATGAGCTCAAATCTGGTTATTTCCTAAAAGAACTATTTTGTTTTTCATCTCTTGAATCATTTTATTGGATTCCTTATATTTCTTTGGAATGGGTCGCAACTTACTCCTGGATATCAATTATCTTTGCTGTCATCCAGGTTCTGAATTCTATGTCTGCAATATCTGCCATATCATTCTGGTTGAGAAGCATTGCTGTGGATCTAGTGCAGTTGTTTGGAGGTAAGGGTACACATTGGTTTTTAGTTGCCAGAATTCTTGCCCTGGTTGTTTCTCATCTGTGTGGGCTGATGTCCTTTTAACTGAGATGTAATTTGATTATACTCAGTTGGATTCATTTCTGGATGTTTCAGAGGGCTGAGGCTTTGTATAGGCTCTTTATTTGTGGCTGAATTCTTCCCCTTGGTCTGACAGGGATGGTGTCTTAACATGGTATTTTCATTATTGAAGTTTGAGCTGCTACTTAGTAGCTGGCACTTCAGTGTAATTTCTGGTAGATAGGCTCTTACTCAGCCATGTGACTCCTTGTTACTTCATGTTTGCATCCCAGCACCCTCTCAGTGCCCTGACCATGTAGGCTCCTCTCTCTCTCGAGTGCTGGCCACACATCTTGACTTGGTACTCCCAGGCTGCACATTTCAGCCCTGGGTCAGGCTCAGGCTTTTTATTCACTTCTCATCTTAAGGGCTGCACGGTTGGGGACGTTGGCAGTGGCAATGACAGAGACCCTTTCACTTGTCTCTTGTCTCTCTCAGATGAGAATGTATATTTTGCTTTTGTTGGGTAGAGTGTTCTTTAGATGAACTTTGAATCCATTTTGTCAAGTATCAAGTTCAGGTCTAGAATATCTTTCTTAATATTCTTCCTCAATGGTTTTCCAATATTGTCAGTGGGTTGTTGAAATCTCCCACTATTATTGTGTGGTTATCTAAGTCTCTTCAAATCTCTAAGAGTCTGTTTTATGACTCTGGGTACTCCAGTGTTGGGTGCACAACGCCAGAGAAATGCAAAACTGCTGCCAATTAGAATAATCAGCTTGGGGTGAGGTGTCTGCATTGTTGGCCCAAGATGGGGAACTCTGCCTGGTGAAAATAATGTGGGGTGGTGGACTCATGGGGAAGACAGTCTGGTCTCTTCTCTATAGGATGGCTGTGGCATATGGATTTTGAGTAAGGAACTCAGACTCTTTGTCCCTTCCCCAACCTGGAGGCAGAAAGGGTGGATACTGCTGCAGTGTCAGTGACAGAGGGGCTCTCAGTTATCTCTGGGAACTCCACCCCAGGGAGACATGAAGCCACTACTAATGCAAATGTTCAGCTGAAGGATCTGAGCATCTGCACTGCTGACCCAAGCCAGGGGCCCTGCCTAATGAAGAGCAGGGATTCAGAGGCTCAGAGAGAAGAGAGACTGGCCTCCAGTGTGGGAGCTGTGGCATGCTGTCAGTGCAAACAAAGCCATCAGGCTCATTGTTCCTTCCCCAGACCGAGGACAGCAAGGGCAGTACCACTGCAGTGGCGATGGCAGAGTCTATAGATTGTCTCTGGGATTTCCTCCCATAGAAATGCAGAGGTGCCACTAACTGAAGTGATAAGCTCGATGCAGGGCTGCTATGTTGTGGGCCCATGTCAGAAGGTCATGCCCATTGAGGAGCAGACGGGGGCAGGAACCTGCAAGGAAAATAGTTTGGCTACCTTTTCATAATGCAGCTGTGGTGTGCTAGAGGCCCATGATAGTTCTTGGGTTCTTCACTCTCTTCCCAGCTTGAAGGCAGTAAAGGTGGGACTGTGGCAGTGGCAAAAATGGCAGACCAGTTGGTTATTTCTGGGAGTTTGGTCCCAGAGAAATGCAGAGCTGCTACTGACTCAAGTATTCTGATGAGGGTGTGGTGGCCATG
This sequence comes from Rhinopithecus bieti, assembly GCF_001698545.2. NCBI lineage: Eukaryota > Metazoa > Chordata > Mammalia > Primates > Cercopithecidae > Rhinopithecus > Rhinopithecus bieti. Next base: position 5,535 of record NW_016804760.1, on the reverse strand, counting down.
CTGGGGTTTCAGGACAGTGGGCTTTGCCTGGAAATATGTAGCAGAGACAAGGCCTATAGTCTGTCTTCTTCTTAGTACTGTGGATGCAGCTCCTATCCTTGGACCATGCAAGAAGCCTGGCCTCCCTTGTCAGAGAAGCTATGGTAGCAGATGCCAGAATAAGAGTCTAAGGCCCCTGGTACTTTATGTGGGCCTGAGTGGTGACCTTTCCCAGACTCCACACAGTTTTCCACGTTAGTCTGGATGTCCCAGGGAAAGGGGGTCGGGTAGATCTCCTGTTCCCACCAGGGAAAGGGGGTCGGGGAGATCTCCTGTTCCCAGCATTGCAAAGGTCTATGATAGAAGTGTGAGTCTCTTGGTTCTCTTGCTCACTCAGCATTTCCCTGTGGTCAGGAACCTCCCTGGGCTTCATGCCATTCCTGGATAGGCAACTATCCGGTCTTCATCTTCTCTGATCTCTGTGAGTCATGATACTGCCTGATCCCAATGAGTCCTCCTGGATGATCCTATTGAAAAGCTAGTGTTTACTGGCCACCCTATTTCCTCTGCATGAGAACAGTGCACACTAGCTGCTTCTAGTCAACCCACTTGACCTTAACTCATTTGTTCATTAATTTTTTTTCTTCATTTTTGTCTGACTGAGTTGATTCAAAGAACTGGCCTTTAAGCTCTGAGATTCTTTCCTCAGCCTGGTCTATTCCACTGTTAGTACTTCTGATTATATTATAAAATTCTTGTAGTGACTTTTTTAGATCTAAAATTTCAGTTTAGCTCTTTCTCAGAATGACTATTTTATCTTTCAGATCTTGGATCATTTTACTTGATATTTTGGATTCCTTGAATTGGGTTGCAAATTTTTCTTGAATCTCAGTGAGCTTCCTTGGTTTCCATATTCTGAATTCTCTGTCATTTCAGTCATTTTAGACTGGTTAAGAACCATTGCTGGGAAGCCAGTGGCTCGTTTGGTGGTAAATGGACACTCTGCGTTTTGAGGTAAGTGGAAGCTCTGGCTTGTTGGATTGCCAGTGTTCTTGCACTGATTCTGAATTGGAAAGACTGATGTTCCTTTAATGGTGGCACAAATTGATTATAGTCAGTTGGCTTCATTTCTGGATGCTTTCAGGGAGCAAGGGCACTGTACAGAATATGTGTGGGTGAATACTTGCACTTGTTTTTCACAGGTGTATATTTTAGCAGGATAAATTTCTGGTGCTACAGTTTGGTCTGTGACCCGGTAGATGGCACTTAAGAGTAATGGCTAGTATCTAGGTTAATACCCAACCATGGGGCTGTTTTGTACTTGCTAGTGTTCACAGGCATGCTCTGCTATGAGGGTTGGGAGAGAAAGACAATCCCTCACCAGGTCTGCTCCTGTGCCTTAGGGGAACCCCCTTCAATCACTAGTGGTCTACCCACATTTCTTTCATTAGGTGTTCAAGTCCGCATGTATCCCTTGGGCAGAGGCTGTGGCTGGGAAATATGCCACAATTTTTGTGGACTGGACTGGCCCTGTGGAAGGAAGTATGCCCTGCTCCCACCCAGTTCAGAAGCCAGTGTGTCTCATCAGTGCTGTAAGGGTGAGGTTCCTCCCATGCCCAAGTGCTGGCTACAGATTTCCGCTCCATACTTCTGAGTTTTTTGGTGCAGCCCTGGAGTAATGGATGTCTCATAGCTTGGGTTGAGTTCAGGCTGCTATGGTGTAATCTGATCTACTCCTGGCTCACCAAGAAAGTACTCAGGTATAGCAGTGCACTCAGTCTGTGCTGCTGAAGCTGAGCTGTGCACTCATTCCTGCAAGACAGCGAGGCATAGAACCTAGGAGGGACCAGTGAGCAGCAGGGCTTCCAGAACAGATGTGCCACAGTCCCACAGGGAAGCTGGCTCCACCCTTGCTGGCTCAAGGGTCAGCTGGGCCCTGTGCCTCTTGGAGGTAGATAGGAAGCCCTGGGTATGTATGTCTATGGCTGCTCTCCACTGAAGCTTATCAGTGCACAAAAGCTCCCAGGCTCCATGCTATCTGAAGTCCTGTCTCTGTCAGATCATGTGCCCATGGGGGACACAGGGTCCATTGTGACTAGGATCTCAGAGGTCCATGGTGAAATCCAGCTTTCCCTCAGTTCTCTCACTCACCATTTTCCCAAGATTTACTCAGGGCCAGGAACTAGCCCTGCCATTTGGGTATCCTGCACAAGGTTCTCAGCTTCCTCTTCCTTCAGCCTGGGCTTCACCATTGCCTTTTTGTTCATTCTCAGTGTTTTTTTCTCTGAAGTTCTGCTCAAAGTATGGTGATTTACTTCATAATGTGGGCTCTCTCAGTGGGAGCAGTGCTTTCTGACTGTATTTTGTCAGGCATCTTATCTCCTCAAGTCTGATATTTTAAAAAACAAACATTTGCTAGGAGATGGAGCAAGATGGCTGAATAGAAGCCTCTGACAATCGTCCTCCCCACAGGAACACCAAATTTAACAACTATCCACACAAAAAAAACACCTATATATGAACCCAAAATAAGGCGAGTGATCACAGTACCTGATTTTAACTTCATGTTACTAAAAGAGGCACTGAAGAGAGTAGGAAAGACAGTCTTAAACTGCTAATGCAACCCTTGGCCCCATCCCCTGGCAGCAGCCATATGGTGCTGAGAGAGAATCTCTGTGCTTAGGGGAAAGAAAATGAAGTGATTGTGGGACTTCACATTGGAATTTGGTGCTGCCCTGACACAGAGAAAAGCAACACAGGGCAAAATTTAGACAGCACCCATAGATAGTGCATTTAGATCAGCCTTAATCAAAAAGGAATTTCATAGTTCCACGTTGGAACCTGAGTTCTGGCAAGGTTCGCTACTGCAGGCTAATGTGCTCTGGTGTTCTAAACACACTTGAAAGGCAGTCTAGACCACAAAGACTACAGTTCCCATTCAAGTTCTAGTGTTGTGTTGAGCTCAAAGTCAGTGTACTTGAGATGCATGTGATCTAGTGGCACCAGCCAGGGAGACCAAGGGAGTGCTTGTGCCACCCTTCTCCTAACCCTAGGCACCACAGCTTATAGCGCCTTCCTTCTACTTGAGGAGAGGGGAGACTAAAGAGGACTTTATCTTGCTACTTGAATACCAGCTCAGCCACAGTAGGATAGGGCAACAGGCAGAGCCCTGAGGCACTCCTTTTAGTCCCTAGCTTCTGAATGTCCTTTCTAGACACATTGGGACAAAAGAAATCCATTGCCTGGAAGGAGAGACCCAGTCTTGGCATGATTAATCAGCTGCTGACTAAAGAGGACTTAGGTCCTCAACAATTAGCAATAGTATCCAGGTAGTACTCACGATAGGCCTTGGATGAGACTCAGAGATGTGCTGGCTTCAGGTATGACCCAGCATATTTCCAGTTGTGATGGCTACGAGGAGAGTCTCTTCCTGCTTGAGAAAAAAGAGTAAAGAGTAAAGGGGACTTAGTCTTGCAGCATAGGTATCAGTTTGGCTACTGTGGTGTAGAGCGCCAAGTGGGCTCTTTGAGTTTCTGATTTCAAACCTTGGCTCTTTGATGCATTTCGGGATCTACCCTAGGCCAGAGGGGAGGAAGCCCACTGCCTTGAAGGGAGTCCCAGGTCTGGCAGTGTTAATCATAAGTTGACTAAAAAGCCCTTGGTTCTTGAATGAACAATGGTATTCAGGCAGTACTCACCACAGGCCTGGAGTGGTGGCCGCCATGGACAGAGACTCCTCTACTTGTGAAAAGTGATTGGAACAATGGGAAGGACTTTCTTTTGTGGCTTGAGTGCCAGCTTAGCTGCACCAAGGTAGATTCCTCAGGCTTTTGGCTCCATGCCCTGGCTCCTGCATGCCATCTCTGGACCCCCCTGGGACTAGGGGGAACTGGCTGCCCTGAAAGGAAGGATGCAAGGCTGGCTGGCTTTGCCACCTCCTCATTGTGGAACCCTAGAGCCTTGAGCAAACATACAAACCAGGCAGTGATTAGCATGGGTCTTGGGTGAGATGGAGTGGTGGACTGGTTTTGGCGTGACCTAGCACAGTCCCAGTAGTGGTGGCCACAGGGGTGCTTGTGTCACTTCTTCTCTAGCTCCAGGCAGCTTAGCACAGGGAGAGATTCTGTTTTACTGGAAGAAAGTAAGAGAAGAAAAAAGAGTCTCTCCTTGGTAATCCAGATAATCCTTGCACATCTTATCTAAGACTACCAAGGTAGTAGTGTCTTGTGCGTCTGCAAGAGCCACAGAGTTACTGCGCTTGTGATGTCCCTGAGTGCATATATGGATGAAGTTATCAAAAACTTAGGTCATCACACCCAGTTCCCTTCAAATACCTGGAAATCCTTCCCAGGAAGGACAAGCATAAATAAGCCCAGACTGCAATGAGTGAAACAAATACCTTCAATGCCTAGACACCAGCAATAATCCACAAGCATCAAGGCTATCCAAGAAAATATGACCTCACCAAATGAACTAAATAAGGTACCAGGGAGAAATCCTGGAGAGATAAAGTTATGTGACTTTTCATGTTAATGCGTACAAAAATAGAATGAATAGTATCTAGTATTTGATAAGACAACAGGGTGACTACAGCTAAAAATAATTTGTTGTACATTTAAAAATAACTCAATAGTATAATTGGATTGTTTCTAACATGAAGAAAGAATAAGTTCTTGAAGTAATGAATACCTCATTTACCCTTATGTGATTATAATGCATTGTATGCTTATATCAAAATATCTCATGTATCTCATAAATATATACACATTCTATGTACCCACAGAAATAAAAATAAAAGTAAATTAATTTAAGAAATACTTATCAATCATACAATATATGCAAATATTGTACTGATCACTAATAAGCTATCATGCTGTTTATAGTCCATTGGAAGATACGAATATATGTAAATTACTCTAATACAATGCAAACTGTGAATGCCATAAAAGTAATATGGGCATTGTGCCAAGGATCTAAGAAATTACTGATACATATTTGAAATAAAAATTTTGTCAGAAATAATGACTTCTAGTTTTACTTTAAGGGAATAGATGTAGTGTGACAGGCACTTGCTATTTTAGCATGAAGGAGGGGTATACAGTGCAGTTAAACAAAGGTTCAGGGTGAGAAAAAAGAATAGGTCAAATTTTAAGGGATGAAGGGGAACATGCTTGGATTAGATGTTGTATTTGTGTGTGTTTTCCTTCAGTGCATTATTTAATTGTTTGTTATATCCAAATCAGCAGCTGCCAATTTTAACCACAGGTCATAGCATTTGGCATATAGTTTTCATAATATTGACTTAAAAGAATTACTGCATAACAAATTTTCTTGAGTGGGAGTCACCAATGTTCTGTTTTCTCATATTTGTTGGAGAAACAGAGAAGCAATAGACCACTGGACTAGAAGTCAAGAGAACGGTATCATAAAGCTTTTCCAATAGCTTGTTTTCTGCCATTGGCTAAGTCAATTTATCTTCCTGAGCCACAATTTTTGCCTATTTATTTATTAAGGATTTAAAGAGAAGCTCAGATAATGAAAATACATTCTAAAGTC
>NW_016804759.1:0-505 GCF_001698545.2 Rhinopithecus bieti | reverse complement strand
AGTGAGGTGAGTGAGTTAGTGAGTGAGGTGAGTGAGGTGAGTGAGGTGGGTGAGTGAGTGAGGTGAGTGAGTGAGGTGAGTGAGTGAGTGAGTGAGGTGAGTGAGGTGAGTGAGTGAGGTGAGTGAGGTGAGTGAGGTGAGTGAGGTGAGGTGAGTGAGGTGAGTGAGGTGAGTGAGTGAGGTGAGTGAGGTGAGTGAGGTGAGTGAGGTGAGTGAGTGAGGTGAGTGAGGTGAGTGAGGTGAGTGAGTGAGGTGAGTGAGGTGAGTGAGGTGAGGTGAGTGAGGTGAGTGAGTGAGGTGAGTGAGGTGGGTGAGTGAGGTGAGTGAGGTGAGTGAGTGAGGTGAGTGAGGTGAGTGAGGTGAGTGAGGTGAGTGAGGTGAGTGAGTGAGGTGAGTGAGGTGAGTGAGGTGAGTGAGTGAGGTGAGTGAGGTGAGGTGAGTGAGGTGAGGTGAGTGAGTGAGTGAGGTGAGTGAGGTGAGTGAGTGAGGTGAGTGAGGTGAGTGA
>NW_016804758.1:0-514 GCF_001698545.2 Rhinopithecus bieti | reverse complement strand
GGGTATTTTTTATTTCTTTGAATCCAATGGTGACAAAGGAAATATCCTCAGATAAAAACCAGAAAGAAGCTCTCTGGGAAACTTCTCTGTGATGTGTGAATTCACCTCACAGAGTTACACTACACTTTCATGGAGCATTTTACTTGAATTGCTTTTGTGGAATCTGAGAATGAGTATTTTTTATCGCTTTGAAGCCTATGTTGACAAAGGAAATATCCTCAGATAAAATATCCTTAGATGAAACCCAGAAAGAAGGTTTCTGTGAAACTGCTTTGTGATATGTAAATTCATCTCACAATATTTCACAACCCCTTCATGTAGCCGCTTGCTAGCCCTGTTTTTGTGGAATCTGAGAATTGATATTTTGGATCGATTTGAAGCCTATGCTGAGAAAGGAAATCTCCTCAGATAAAAATTAGAAAGAAGATTTCTAAGAGACTGCTTTGTGATGTGTGAATTCATCTGACAGTGTTACACCACTCTTTCATGGAACTGTTTGCTAGCACTGTTGTGG
>NW_016804757.1:0-1298 GCF_001698545.2 Rhinopithecus bieti | reverse complement strand
TTTCACCCAGCTGGGGGCATCTCCATGAGGGAGGGACACACAGCTCCAGTGTTTCTGGTTCCTGCTTGCCCGCCACCCAGACCCCAGCCTGGCCAGGCCCACCTTGCAGGAAGGGCAAGAAGGTTCCAACAGCAGAGAGGGGGATAGGGCTGTCAGGGAGAATCTGGCAGGGCCAGGCCAGAGGGGCAGCAGCCGGCATTGGCCAGGGTATACAGGACCCTTCAGGGTCCAGGGCTGGTGGCCTGCCCGGCCCCCACCAAGGCCTCTAGGCGGCCTTCGACCCTCCACACCCCTGGGCTCTGGTTCTAGGTCTGGAGGGCAACTCACCCTGGTTTCTGGGCTGAGCTGGGCAGCCAGGAGCCCACCTTTCCAAGCCAGCCAGTTGTATCCCCACAGGGCCTGAGCACTTGGCGCCCCTATACCTGAGAGTATTCCTGGGACAGCTGCCGGACAGGCAGGAGGTTGGGAGACACTTCCCAGGGAGCCCCTGCCTCCAGCCTCCACCTCCCCACTTCCCCACAGTTCCTTGTCCCTGGAAGTTTCTGGAACAGGCCTCCTTTGCAGCAGGAGCCGTGCAGGCCAAGCCTGGGCTGCACTTCTTGCCAGTGAGAGCTGCCAGGCCTGGCCATGGGAGAGAAAGGTCCGTTCCCAGCCCAGCCGGACACCTGGCCCAGCACAGGACACTGCAAAGACAAGCCAGGCTGGCCAAGCTGCCCCTGCTGGTCCCCACCCGCAGTGAGGCCACCTGCTCCAGGGCTGGGTGCCCCAGCCATTGAAGCCCCCGCCCACCTGGCACAGGCTGGGCACAGATGGCCATCTGCGTCACTGAGACCAGGGGGTGGCAGGGCTGGGCGGGCATCCAGTCCCCAAATGTTCTGTCCTCACCCCCTCCCCAGGGTCCCCTGGGGGTGGGGTGGATAGGGCAGTTTCTGTGGGGAGGGTCAGGACCCCCCCAGGGCCAACACATCAGGGTCACGACCCCATCCTTTCCTGAGGGCAGACGGCCCTGGCCTGGGGGTGTCCCTGTGGGCTCCACACCTCCTTGCAGGGGAGGCTCCGTGGGGTCCCAGGCTGGGTTGCCTGGAGCAGGACCAGCAGCTGTGCAGAGGCCACGAGAACAGAGTGGTGGGGGCTGCCTCTTCCTGGCCAGAAGGAAGTGGGGGAGTCGGAGCAGGTGCTGGGGCATGGGGGTGGCCAGGCCTGGGCCAGGATGGGGTCGGGGCCCAGGCCTGTGGGCTGGGGCAATGGGCAGAGCCCCTCATGCAGCCACGAGGGGGCGTCCAGCTTGGGGGCCCCTG
>NW_016804756.1:0-701 GCF_001698545.2 Rhinopithecus bieti | reverse complement strand
TAATATCTATAAATACTCATATATATATATGAGCAAGCATGGGGGTGCTGTACAGGCAGCCATGTGGCCTGACAGTCTCTACCAGTCCTGCCGTCCCTCAGCTGAGAATCAAACCCATTTCAGGATGGTGGGGAATGTGTCCTCTGCTGGCTGTGTTCTCTGTGGAGTTCAGGGGAGGGAAAAGGCCAAGCCATTTCTAGGGTGCTATTGGGAGTAGTGAAAAGGCCTTTCCAAGGGACACTTTTCCTGGAAAGCCCCTGGAGCTTAGCTGGCTCTTATCCTGTGAAGCAGGCTCTGGCCACTAGGGGGCAGGGCCATGAACTCAGCCTGGAGGAGCCTGTGGGACAGCCAGCACTCTGGAGGGACAGAACAGGCCACCTGGTGCAGACAGGAGAGGGAGGCAAGGGGATGGAACGGAAGACACCTGCAGTGGATGGAAGTCAGTGGCCTTGGGTGCTGGTGTCTGTCTTCCTGGCCACCGCTAGACACCCACTGGAAACCTGGAATCTGCACCTGCAGGAAATCAGGAGAGGGGTTCAGCCTCCACTGCACCTACAGCAAGGTAAGACAGGCACGGGTGGGCGCCCTGCTTCCAACCAGCCTCAGGTGGGCAGGAAGCAGATCTCCTGCCTGACCTTCCTCTCCTGCCTCCCCAAAGCAGAGGAGAAGCGGCAGCCACCCATCAGGCCATTGCCCAGACT
>NW_016804755.1:0-1565 GCF_001698545.2 Rhinopithecus bieti | reverse complement strand
TATTGAGAAATTAAATATGTATAATTTATCTATAGCATCTTCTTTGACGAAATTGGTTTTCAGTTGTTTTAATTTGGAGAGTGGTAAAGATTATCATACCTTAATAAATATAACTTTTTTTTCACATTTGGCTCACATTAAACATTTCTATTAAGCTAAAATTAAGTATGAATTGGTTGTTAAGTAGTTAATATAAAAATGGATAAAAATATATAATTTGCCTATCAGCTAACTGACATTTAAGCTTTTACATGTTAATTTTCTCATCAGGGTTAGACAAGGATCTCAACATTGCCTGGTGCTCAGAAATTCTTGCAAGCCATTGTGAGTTTGAGATATTACTATGGAATACTAGGAATAAACAAAGATATTAAAACTACTACCAAAGAAGAGTGGTCACTCAGCATTTCTTTTTGAAATAGATTTGTAGTTCTGAATAATAAGCAGAGAAGAGTGAAAGATAAGAATTCTTTGCAACTTGATACCTTGCAATAGCATAAGTGAACTACTCATACGAGTCTCAGTTTTTGTTTTCATACGTTACTACCATGTCACAAAAATAGGATAGCAGTCAGCCTGAGAGTTTGATGAGGTGTAAACTTACCTTTTTAATTGTTTTCATAGATATCACATGAGAGGCAGTATCTCACAACATTGGTTTTCAGTCAGACAGATGTGTTCCAAGCACCACTAGTAGGTGGTTACCACCTACTAGTTGCTGGAAAATATTGGCAAAGTTATTCTACATGCCTGTCATTTTCCAGCTTATAAATTAGGATACTTACATGTTAGGCGAAACGCTAAGCTGCTGTACCAAAAAAAAAAAAGGCAGAGATTAAATCAAAATTTATTTCTCTTGCATGTATCATTCCATCTGATATTGATCAAATTATTAATCAGAACCATGTGTATCTTGAAAATGCCAGTAATTTGTTTCCATAAATAATAAAAAGTAGAGGACAGGGAGGAATGGAGGAAAAAAGAAAGATGATAAAGTAGATAAAAGAATTATTTATCTGCTTGTTTCAAGGTAGTAAGATAAATGCTGCTTAATATTTTGTTTGGCAAAACAATAATGGCTATGATTCAAACATATTTTATGCATTCTTCTGGTAAGCTATGCTAATTGCCCAGTTACTAGAGATTGTTGATGATCACATTCTTACAGAACTTCACTTAATGAAAATAACAAGGCAGGTTATCATAAACATAAGGTGTCCCAACTTGTTAGTAGGACTGAAACTATGTATCATTTTCTTTATGAAAATTTAGATTTTAATGGAAAATTAGAGGAACAACAAACAAGGAAAACTATTTATTAAAGTGATAGTTAATTAACATTATTAACTATTAATTAATATGACATTAATTATATTAAACATTTTAACTTGCAGGTTGAACCCTTAGAGCAAAATAAGCATAGAGGAAAAGCTTGCACACATACAAAGACACAAATACACATGGAGATAGTCAATATCTTTAATTAAAACAAACCAAATTTTGATTTTAATATTATTAATATCAATAATATGTAATATTATTAATATAACATCTTATATTAATAT
>NW_016804754.1:0-388 GCF_001698545.2 Rhinopithecus bieti | reverse complement strand
AAACGTCCCTTAGTGGAGGCTTGGGCGGGTCACCCGCAGCGCTGGTCAAGATGCCGCCGATGGATGCGAGCTTGTTTCTAGAGAGAGCTTAGTACCCGGAGAAGAGGAGGAACGGGGAGACGCCGTTGGGCCGTCGGGCGGTCGGGAGTTTGGGGATTGGCAGGCGCCACAGCCTGAGGAGGAAACAGACAAAAATATCTGTGAAAATTTTGCAATCTACTCATCTGACAAAGGGCTAATATCCAGAATCTACAAAGAACTCAAACAAATATACAAGAAAAAAACAACCCCATCAAAAGTGGGCAAAGGATATGAACAGACATTTCTCATAGGAAGACATTCATACAGCCAAGAGACACATGAAAAAATGCTCATCATCACTCGCCAT
>NW_016804753.1:0-393 GCF_001698545.2 Rhinopithecus bieti | reverse complement strand
GATATTTCCTTTTCACCATAGCATTCAATGAACTCCCAAATATTCATTGCAGTTTCCACGACAACAGTGTTAGCAAACTGTTCCAAGAAGGGCAGGGTGGAAGTCCGTGTGATGAAGTAGCACAACAGAAAGCAATCTCTCAGAAAGCTTCTCTCTAGTTATTATGTGAGATTATTTCCTTTTTCACCATGGGCCCCTATGGGCTCCCAAATATCACTTTCCAGAATCCACGAAAAGATTATTCGCAAAATGCTTCCTGAAGTCTAAGTTATAAGTCTGTGAGATGAACTCACAGAACAGAACAGAAAGAAGTTTCTCAGAAAGCTTCTTTCACGTTTTGAACGGATGAAATTTCCTTCATCAGCGTAGGCCTAATGCGATCCAAGGAAGCCC
>NW_016804752.1:0-1079 GCF_001698545.2 Rhinopithecus bieti | reverse complement strand
AAACTCATGTGCTCACTTCAGCAGCACATATACTAAAATTGGAACGATACAAAGAAGATTAGCATGGCCCCGTGCGAGGATGACACGCAAATTCGTGAAGCATATTTTTGCAAAGACTTGGAATCAACACAAATGTCCATCAGCGACAGACTGGATTAAGAAAATGTGGCACATATACACCATGGAGTATTATGCAGCCATAAAAAAGGATGAGCTCATGTCCTTTGTAGGGACATGGATGCAGCTGGAAACCATCATTCTCAGCAAACTATCACAAGAACAGAAAACCAAATACCGCATGTTCTCACTCATAGGTGGGAACTGAACAATGAGATCATTTGGACACAGGAAGGGGAACATCACACACCGGGTCCTATTGTGGGGAGGGGGGAGGGGAGGGATAGCATTAGGAAATATACCTAATGTAAATGATGAGTTAATGAATGCAGCACACCAACATGGCACATGTATACATATGTAACAAACCTGCACGTTGTGCACATGTACCCTAGAACTTAAAGTATAAAAAAAGAAAATTTTTAAAAAAGAAAAAAAAAGAAACTCATAAAACAGCCAATTTTTAGTTTGACACTGTACCAATGGATTACTGTACTAAGTGGTGGACATTTCTTTTTCTAAAGGAAAGAAGAATACACGGCCAAGCAACAGAAGGCTAGGCTCTACCACCAGCTAGCAATAGGACTTTGGGCAAAGTCCTCAGTTGCCTCATTTAAAAATAACACAGGCATCGCACCTGTAATCCCAGTTACTTGGGAGGCTGAGGCAGAAGAATTGCTTGAACGTGGGAGGTGGAGGTTGCAGTGAGCAGAGATTGCACCACTGTACTCCAGCCTGGGCGACTGAGCAAGACTCCATCTCAAAAATAAATAAATAAAAATAAAAATAAATAACACAGGCACCAATTTACAAGAGGCCATTCTATACTTGAAAACAAAATAAAACATTAAAAATTTTTAAAGGGCAGAATTTATTATCTCTAAGGTTATTTCCTTCATCTACATGAAAAATCTACTTTAAAATGTTAATATACTATTTTTTTTTTTTTTTGAGACGGAGTC
>NW_016804751.1:1152417-1156827 GCF_001698545.2 Rhinopithecus bieti | reverse complement strand
GGTGACAGAGCGAGACTCCGTCTCAAAAAAAAAATAAATAAATAAATAAATAAATAAATAAATATATAGGCTCTAGATACAGGATATAAATGCTCTAGGACAATCAATACATTTTTACCATTTCAATTCATATCAAACTCACAGAAATTCAAATTTCAATATTCATGGCTACATGTCTCTATAGTAAGATTTTGAAACCAAGGAAGATTTTTTAAATATTCTGCAATGATTACAAAAAGTATAGACATTTATGTTGCATAAAATACATATTTACATGTTCTTTTGTATGCGTTAAAACTGGAGAACACTAAGCAGACAGAAGGAAAATATTCACTTGTACAGTCATAGGTCTGGAAAGGTCATTTCTCCATGGTTTTCACTAATGTGTGTGGATATTTTAATTTTTATTTCTTCCTTCTATGTCCTTATCTGTGTTGTGTCTCATGACTGTTCTGGACTGTCCCTTGCGGTAGGTTTCCTCTGCTACTTAGACATCCCTAGTCAACGCTCAGATACATTTAGTGGCCTGGCACCTGGGGCTCCACAGCTGAGGGTATATCATTCTGACACACATCAAGAGGCTGAACTAAATTGATTTCTTTAAAGATAAGGTGTTCTCATTTTAAACACGCTAATGGATTAAATATAACAGTATTAGAAAGCTCAAGTTTTAAGTTGATGGACACAGAAAGAAATTCAGTCCCTTGCGCTACTTTTCCAGTCTGCCTTATTAAATCCAAATCTGAACAATGTCACTGAGAATGAACAAATGCTCCTTCTGATGGTTGCGAACAAAGCACCTGTTGAATGTCAAAGCAAACCATAAGCATGTGCACTTAATCTTTGAAATTTAAAATAAGGTCTGATATTCCCAACCCAGCTTTTTCTACTGCAATTTATCAAACCTCAGAACTGCTAGGTTTACAAGCTTTTTCTTCCGAATTTTGTTCCATGGAGGGGAAAATAGTGCTCTTGAGATATTGTAATAGCTACTGATTTAATAGGTCTGAATTTAATGTGATGGTACAGAAAATGTCTTGCTTAAGCTCAGCCTTTGGGACAGGAATAGACTTAATCACTTCAGTGATGAACAGTGGCTCTGAGAAATTATCAAAAATGTAGCCCTATTTCATGCAGAATAATTGCAGAGATGGTCCTGCCTTCTATTCAGGTAAAAGCCACTTAGGGAGAAGGAGATTTAATATATCAGCTATTTCAAATTGCATTGGGCTGAAACATGATACATAAATTCAGTTCTGAAAGAGACTTTTGAAAAGACATTTTAATCGATGAATTTTTTATTATAATAATAGACTGACATGCAGATTTATCAAACAGAAATAGATGTTAAATAGTTTGCTATTATTTTACAAAACCAAAATCTTATAGGGAGGCAAATTACCTAAGCTGCAATTTCCTGAGCGCATCTACGACAGTGTTAAAGACATACTCAGCTAGGGTTTAGAAAGGACAAAGGGATTCCACTGCCTAAAGTTCTCTAACTAAACTCAGTAGTCTTTTTTTTTTTTTTGGTCACTTTACTATCACATGTTACCTTTAGTGACCAAGCCTCTTGTTCACAAGTTAAACAATTAATATAAATTTTAAAATATTTTCATGTTGTTTCCTGTCTTTAGCCCTATTAGTAATTCAACATTTTAACATTCAAAGAAACACCCAAGCATAGATTAAATTTTCCAAATTAAGTGGTTTGTAGCCAACCAAATTTGATACTGTTTCTACACAGATGTATATCATGATGGCAATTTTCAATTTTCAAAACTCACTGTAGGTTCCTAAGAAATTTGTATGTTGGAAAAACATATTATATTTTTTGATTTTTTAAAAAGAAGAGCATTTGAATGAAACTTACGAGATAATGAGCTTTCTAATATTTCCATTTATAGTAGACTTAAGTTTTAGGTTATAAAGAGTATTCAATTGGTTAGACTGAGTTTTGAGAGTTCAATACAATTGATTTTGCTCTTAAATACAAAATGAATTCTTATACCAATTTGTTTTTGACAGAATTGCAAACCTAACTCTTTTTATCTTTTGACATCAAATAGACTCTTAAATCAATTTAATTCAGCCTAGCTTTTGGTGGAGCTGTTATGAAAATAAAGTGGTAAACTGAAACTGGAAGTGGGGTGAACTTTTCTCTAAACATGGATTTGCTGGTGGCATGGTTTTTTCCTCTTTTTCATACCATGATAAATGTAGATGTGAAAGACAGGGAATTTAAATTTTCTGAGGATCATTACTGAACTATCCTTTTCATAGGAAACAAGGCAACAAAAGGCCATGCATTTTATATTAATTATTCCACTGCATGTAGCGATACTTTATATGATGCTGAGCATCTCTTTAAACTACATGAATGTGAAACCTGGCCTGGTTAGTAGCATGTTTTATCTTTCCTCTGAAAGCAGCAGTTTTATCAGAGCCAAATACAACACCAAGTTGATACTTTCTTTGCAACAATGTTACATTTTTTGCTTGCAATATTCTGAGGGGCTTCTTCCATCGCTTTCATTTTGCTTGCTGATTGGGGAAAAAAAATTCCGTGCACAAAAGGAATTTAAAAACATATGTAAGCAGCAAATGTGAATGTGTGTCAAACAGATTTCCAGCATCTTAGTGCTTGCTTCGAACAGCTTGGAAGTGTAACTACAGGCCCAGTTCAATTTAAGTTTTAATGAAAATTCACTGAAATTCACATGTGATCCATTTCTCTATACATAGGCCCTCAAGGATGATGATGCTGAAACTGGATTGACTGATGGAGAAGAAAAAGAAGAACCCAAAGAAGAGGAGAAACTGGGAAAACTTCAGTATTCACTGGATTATGATTTCCAAAATAACCAGGTCTGAAGTGGAGAAATGTCTTCAAATTCCATTATGTTTTCTGAAATTACCAAGTAGAAATTGCAGCAAGATACTTCTTAAAATATTTTGTTCGCTGCGAGGAGAAAATGCAATTATCAAAGCTATGGATGAAATAATTTCTAAGAACTGGCAGTCCCCTACTTGCTAATTTAACTTCTGGTAATTAGAATTCACAGTATTCAACCAATTACATCTACTTGTGGCACTTTCAGCAGGCAGACCGAATACAAATTAACTTGAAGCAGTCAGTCTGCTTCTGAGAGCTTCTAGCCACAGTCTCACCTTCTCAGCTCCCTCAGCCAGAGCTGCAGCAACCTCCCTTGGACTTTACAGATTTAGAACTAGACAGGGCTAGGGGCCTTTGAGTTTGGCCACTATTCTCGCCAAAGTTTTGAAAAACAATAGAATGATTTGATAAGGGATCAAAGATGAAAAATTGACTCTGGTCCTTTAAATTTAAAAGCAGGATTGCCTTATATGGTACTAGGTGAAACTCCTAGTGCTAATGAGATAGCAATTCTAAAAGAGTGAGAAGACCACAGACTTACTTCTAGTGCCTAGGAATATTGCCCAAAAAGTGACAAGGAACTAAAGAAGGTAACAAAATAGGCATTTTTGCTTCAATTTCTCATAGTCATGAAATACCACCTAGGTGAATAATAGTGGCTACCTTTTATTGACTGCCTGTCAATAAAATAGAGATTGATGAAAGATAACTGTTAAAAGTCGCTTTACATTCGAAGACATTCCAGGATCCACAACATTGATGAAAATGTTCCTTACCTTCTGAATTGTTACAGAAATGTGAAAGCTGGATAAGAATTAGGGGAATAGGCTAAGTTAGAGATCAGGTTTTTAAAAATCTGTAAGACAGACTGGGCACGGTGGCTCACACCTGTAATCCCAGCACTTTGGGAGGCCGAGGCGGGCGGATCACGAGGTCAGGAGATCAAGACCATCCTGGCTAACACGGTGAAACCCCGTCTCTACTAAAAATACAAAAAATTAGCCGGGCGAGGTGGCGGGCGCCTGTAGTCCCAGCTACTCGAGAGGCTGAGGCAGGAGAATGGCGGGAACCCGGGAGGCGGAGCTTGCAGTGAGCCAAGATTGCGCCACTGCACTACAGCCTGGGCGACAAGGGTGAGACTCCGTCTCAAAAAAAAATTAATTTAATGTAATTTAATTTAAAAATGTGTAAGCCATAGCACTTCTCCAAGTAGGAAGGTTTTAAACGTCTCCAGTTCATTTTGCTTCACTTATCTTTTTGGGTAAATAAGAACTGATGGGCCGGGCGCGGTGGCTCAAGCCTGTAATCCCAGCACTTTGGGAGGCCGAAACGGGCGGATCACGAAGTCAGGAGATCGAGACCATCCTGGCTAACACGGTGAAACCCTGTCTCTACTAAAAAATACAAAAAACTAGCCGGGCGAGGTGGCGGGGGCCTGTAGTCCCAGATACTCGGGAGGCTGAGGCAGGAGAATGGCGGGAACCCGGGAGGCGGAGCTTGCAGTGAGCTGAGAT